>NW_023416346.1:84237343-84439014 GCF_014108235.1 Myotis myotis
CAATTCAGTGACCCCGAGACCTGAAACTGTAATAACATGCTTAATTCTGCTTCTGTAATCTGCTTTTTGGGGAGCCAGGTGCCACATTCCAAACTCTGGGATGTAATCAATACTTTGTGATTTTTGCCTATATAAGTCTGGTTTTGCCACCATCTTATTGCTATGAGATTTGGGAATGGCCCCTCATAGTCCCGATTGCAATAAATGTGACTCTTTAATATCGACTTCTTGAGGCATCCTTCTGTGGATTCACGGGGTACATTACACATTGGAGGCTCCATGAGATGCAGCCCCTTAGGGTGCTGTTTCGGATGCAAAGGGTGGCAAAATCTCCCCTGAGCATTTGTGGAGACTGAAGGGTCCTCTAAGGGGTGCGCACCCTGAGAAGTTCCAGGGCCCCGGATACTACCTTCGGATCCAGCGAACGGTCAGGGGACTTGGCCCGTCCCTAAAAAATTTTCATCGAGTCACCCTGAAAATCCTCTAGAGGTAAGTTCTCTGGAGTTCTGGGACCCGGTCACTGGTAGTGGACTCAAAAGAGGGCTGGACGCAGGAGAACCTCGGATTCCGACGCCTGACGCGACGGCGTCTGGGGGTCCTGGTCTTGGCAACCTTAGGTTTGCATTTTCTGGTTTGTTTTGTCTTTGCTAGCCTTTTTGGTTTTGGATTTTTGTGAGCCTTTTTGGTTTGGTTTTGGATTTGTTTGTTTGTTGTGAGCCTTTTTGGTTTTTGGCTTAGATTTTGTTGGTGAGCTTTTTGTTCTGGATTATTGTTTGTGAGTCCCCTGGTTTTCAGTCTGTCAGATTTGTTGTATTGTCGCCGAATTCTCTTAAGGACACTGAATGGTTCTTTCCTTCCTCTTTAAAACTTTTGGGGGGATTGTGTGAATGGATTACTGATGTAGGTTATCAAGGATCTCTAAGGGACTTGTCCTGTATCTGGAGGAATGGCTTCTAGATGGTATTCACCGTCTCTGGGCTTTCCAGGAGGGAAGTCAAAACTTGACTGGCAAAGGGTTCGAATCTGGCCTATCTTTTAAAAAAGGTAGAAGAGAAGCGTTCCTAGGCAGTTTTCTACTGCCTCTGTTCAGGGACTTGTTCTGTATCTCTGCACAACTGAAAACTGATTTGTTGGTATTTTGTGGTGTAAATGTGGCACGCGCCTGTGTAAAAGTGTTTTGTTTGTTTCTGTTTTGTTTTGTTTCCTTTGAAAAAACCTTCTAAACATCTCCTGAGTTTCTGTGGTGATTCAAAGTTTTTAATGGGGAATGTATCTAGTTGTCGTGTCTATTTAATCTTGCTTTCTTTGTTCAGTATGAGTACCGTTTCTATCTGGATGAGACATGGGTCTAGAATCCTGTCCTGGGATGTGGGAAAGGGAGGCCCCACATCTGTTCCTGTCAGGCCCCCATCAGGGGACTTGAGCGGTGTTCCTGTTATCTGCTCAAGATCCCAAGACTGTAAAAGTACTTGTTCACTGAAAGGGTGTAAGTGTGGATGTTTATTTGATGTTTGTATGTCTACCTGGGTATGTAAGTGTGGAAGTCTGTGCAAAAAACACACACGCTTGATTTAGGGCTGAATGCTCTGACCGATAGCAAACTGGGTTCTTTTCCCATAGGGTGCTTGCTCTCTGTCAGAGGTGGAATCGGCTCGCCTAACTAGTAAAAATTCTGTCTATGTTTGTGTACTAGGGACTTTGATTTGCTCTGTGATATTTCTGTGTTGGGTTGAAATTTTGGAATTCTGGGGTAGATTTAAAAGGTATTTGTGGCTTTTCTAGTCTGATTGGGACATTTAGGGGTGGGGCTCACAGTTCCTCAGGGCAGAGATTTTATGGGCCCCGCCCCCTGCCTGTGCTGAATTAAGGTTCTTTTCTTTCAGGAGACCCTCCAGGCTTTTAGTAAAATTTCCCTGCAACCTTGTCATCCTCTGCCTTCTTTTCCAAGCCGACTAAGAGTCATTTTCCTCCACAGGGATTGTCTTCCTCTAACTCACAATGGGAAATAATACAGGCCAGTGTCATTTGGCTTGCTGGTTAAAGGAAGACAATGGGACCTGGAATCTGTAAAGGTGGGTGGGAATGAAGCTGGTCAAATGTACTGAAAGGGTTCCGTACCTGTTGCTGCTAGCAGAGGAGGGGCTGATATCACCTTCCAGTGCACTCCCTTGGGAGAGGCCTGATCGCTGCTCTGTCACAGGGTACTGGTACGAAGGCAGGGGCCTGGTACCCAACCCACTGCCACAGGAGCGCTTTGTAATGAAAATGCCTCTCCCTGTGGCAGGAGCACCTCCACTGGTCACCTGGGGACCTGTGCCAAGCTCCCCGCCTCCACCTATCTGGCTCCCATCTCCAGCACCCTCTGCTCACCAGGGTTGTAATTGCCTCTCATCCCCCGAGGGGATTATTGTGAGTGGGCAGCCTCTGCTATGGCGGGGGCAAGGAGGGAAATTTCCCTGTGCCTCCTTGTGCCTTCCTGTGCCCCAATGAGACCCAAGAACCCCCGGGGACAAGGCCTCCTTGGACACTTTTCACTGTGTTCTATTGGGGGTTTGTGGGGGGGGGGGCGGGCAGAAGGGTGCTTAAAAGGCAGTAGAATGGATGAATTGGTCACAGCTGGTAGAGGTAGCCCAGAAAGTCTTTAACAATAGAGACACACCCTGGAGGAGAAGCAGGACAAGAGAATGACTAAGGCAGTGGTAGCTGCATTAAGAGAAAAGGGCACCAAGACAAAAGGAGAAGGGGAATGGAAAAAGGAAAGAAAAGGCCAGCAGAAAACTAGGAAGGAATTAGTATGCCTATTGTAGGAAGTAGGGGCACTGGAAGAGAGAATATCCTGGGAGGTTAACAAAGGAAAGTGGAAGGCTGAGGGAAAACTCAGGCTCTGAAGGATTTACACTCAGGGAAGGGGACTAATAGGGCCAGGACTCCTTTTCCTTGAACCCCTTAGAGCCCAGAATAATCATTTTTATAAATAGGACTCCCAGTTAGTTTCCTGGTGTGTTCTGGAGCAGCCTATTCAGTCTTGACAGAGCCAATGGGACCTGTAACATCTAAGAAGACATCAGTCCAGGTAGCCACCGGACAAACTGCCTTTTTCCTTGGACATCAAAGAGGACTTTGGACATTGGAAAGAACACGGTAACACATTCGTTTCTGGTCATGCCAGAATGCCCATACCCCTTACTTGGATCAAAGGAATCCAGGCCCGGACCCATCCTCCCCTGGCCGCATTCTTCTAACCTGTCCTCTCTCAGATGAATATCTCTTGCAGGAAAGGGCCAATGTGACTCTGCTTACTTGGGGAAATTACGTCTCTTTCCCATGGTTTGGGCAGAAAACAACCCCCCGGGGTTAGCAAGTCATCAAGCACATGTAGTAGTCCAATTGAAAGCCACTGCCACTCCAGCTCAGGTTCGGGAATTCTTAGGGGCAGTTGGATACTGCCGTCTGTGGATACTGGAGTTCGCGGAGATTGCTAAACTGGACCGAAGTGGAGCAACGGGCCTTTGAGAAGCTAAAGAAGGCTCTTGTCTCAGCACCTGCCCTAGCCTTGCCAGACATCAGGAAGCCCTTCCACCTCTACGTGAGTGAGGTAAGGGGCATTGCCAAAGGAGTTCTCACCCAGACTCTAGGTCCCTGGAAGAGACCTATGGCATATCTGGCTAAGAGACTAGACCCCGTGGCTGCAGGGTGGCCAGCGTGCCTCTGGGCAGTGGCCACCACAGCATTGCTGGTAAAGGAGGCAGATAAGCTGACTTTGGGCCAGGAACTAGCCCTGACAACACCCCATGCTGTGGAAGCCCTCCTTTGAGGTGCTCTGGAGAGATGGATTTCAAACACCAGGGTCACTCAGTACCAAGCTGCCAAGGAAGCTGCCCAAAAACCAGTGGAACCTTTACAAGAGAAGGTATTGGCAGAACAGAAGCAAGCTACCAGAGGACCAAATGGTTGGTGGACTCTACCAGATGGCAGACTGTTGGTCCCAGAAGCTCTAGGTCAGACTTTAGTTGCCCAGTTACACCAGGCTACCCACATAGGTGTCACCAAGACTTCTGAACTTCTGTGAGGCAGGTCACAGGTAAATGCTAAGCAAGGTAAGAGAGTCCCCCTGGGAATTCAGGCCCGGGGAAACTCCCCAGGAGAGCATTGGGAGGTGGATTTCACAGAGATTAAGCCACCGACATCAGGGTATAAGTACCTGCTAGTTTTTTATAGACTCTTTCTCGGGATGGGTTTTAAGCCTATGCCACCAGGACAGAAACTGCCTATACATAGATTTGGGCTATCAGCAGTTATAGGATCAGATAACAGCCCCGCCTTGTAGTCAAGGTATCTCAAAGTACAGCTAAGGTCTTAGGCTTAAATTGGAAACTCCATTGTGCATACCGGCCACAAATTCAGGGCAGGTATGAACAGGACTCTAAAAGGACTTTAACTAAATTTATCCCAGAAACTGGTGAAAACTGGACCAACCTCCTGCCCTTTGCCTACTTACAGGCCAGGTGTACCCCCAACCGAGAGGGGTTCTCTCCTTTTGAAATCATGTTTGGTAAACTTCCCTCTATCCTGCCCAAAGTTAGGGGAGGAATTAAAAGTTTAAAGTCATAACCCTTCATTGCTCAAGTCCTTGCAGGCTCTGCAGTATACCCAGAGAGCCACCCATAAGCTTCTTCGAGACACCTTGCCAGTGCCACCTCGGACCCTGTACATCCTTTCCAGCCTGGGGACTCGGTGTGGGTAAAGAAGTTCATGACCCAAGGACTCACCCCAACTTGGAAAGGACTATACACTGTCACCCTGCTGACGGCATCCAGACCTGGCTACACCACTCCCAGCTCCTGCACCAGGAAACGGCCTTGATCCCGGCAGCCAGCGGCCTCACCCGTGAGATCCAGGAGGAGGCTCAACGCCCGGAGGAGGGGAACTGGACTTCAGTGAGGACAGTACTGACAGGGACCGTGGCACTAGGGCACTTGGTAACTGTAAGAACATTTTTTCTAGCCAGTGAGAAAGTCCATGGCCAAGTGGGGCTAGATGTGCTAGGGGACAGGAGAGCAGGAACAGAAAAGAGAATGCCCTTAGAAGAACTGGGGTGAGTAAATGTGCCAAGCTGGCAGTTTAGAAAAAATTAATTTGGTCAAACTGCTTGTAGTTAGGGGGCAGTATAATCCCCTAACTAATGAAGATGAGTCCATGATTTGACTCATGTACATAAAACCAGTGGGGAATGAAGTATGGTACCTAGTTGCTTTGTTTAACAATATAAAGGTTACTTTGATTTTCTAAATTGTATAAGCCATCCCATTCGATTGAATGCTTTATTGATTGAATGACTATTCCATTGATTGTTATCATACTGGTCTTAGAGAGCACATTCTACTGTACCTGGAAACAGGACAGCACAATTACCCTAAATTGTTTTAGTGGCCACAGGTGGTGCGTTCCAGCTGACTCAGTGGTCCCGAGACCAGGACAGCACAATTACTCTAAATTGTCCTGACAACTCAGTGGTTGGGAGACCCGAGGGCTCTAGATAATGTGTTTCTATCAACTCAGTGATCCGGAGACCCAAAACTGTAATTTAGATAACATGCCTAAGTTTAACCCAGGTTACCCAAGGACTCCAGATAATGTATTTCTGTCAATTCAGTGACCCCGAGACCCGAAACTGTAATTAACATGCTTAATTCTGCTTCTGTAATCTGCTTTTTTGGGAGCCAGGTGCCACATTCCAAACTCTGGGATGTAATCAATACCTTTGTGATTTTTGCCTATATAAGTCTGGTTTTGCCACCATCTTATTGCTATGAGATTTGGGAATGGCCCCTCATAGTCCCGGATTGCAATAAATGTGACTCTTTAATTTGACTTCTTGAGGCATCCTCTGTGATTCGCGGGGTACATTACAACACTCCCAGCCCAGGACTCCTGAACCAGGCCCTACGCGGGATCAGTTCCAAGGTGCTTGCGCACTTCCAGCTAAAGTTCCTGGAGCTCTGAGGCCCAGGCAAGGGGTGGGTCTATCAGTTAGTTACTCTGGCGCTGCCTGCAAGCCTGCGGGAAGGGGGGATGGGCTCTGTTACTCATGGATCTGCTGCGGGGATTTCTGAACTTTTGGTGTCCGCAGGTCTGTAGCTGTGGTCACAGGTCTCTGTCCCCAGTGGCTGCAGGGTCCTGGTATGCGTCTAAGATCAGACTGGGTGGTGCTGAGGCCAGGATCCTAGTCTCAAGCAGCTCTGTTTCCCAAGATGACACGGTCGCCGTGCCGGTGCTGGCCGCCCAGGAGTGTCCGCACAGGGAGCGGGACTCCGCTGCTTAAGACTGCCCGGTTTAGCAGCCCCTTAGAAGACCTTCAGAATCTAACTGTCCCTAGCTCATACACACACACCACACGCGTCCACACACTCCTCTATCACTTCCTTGTGCTCTCACACTCTCTCCCTACCTACCTTCCTGCTGGTTGCCATTTTGGAAGTCTCCTTAATTGATATTCTTTAAAATAATTATAAAAGGTATAAACAGCTAATGGGATTTCTGCTTGTCTGAATATAATGTTGGCCATCTATCTTTTAGGGATTTTGGTTTGCTCTTCCCTTGTTTGTTGTGAGAATAAGGAAATCATCTTTTATGTCAGAGAACAGTTTAGACAGCCACAATGTTGGGCTGCGTGACTTGGCAGCTGCCATGTCAGCCACATGGCTTGCCGCTACCCTGGGGGCCGCCATCTTGAAGCAGCAAAGGCCCCTCCCTCTGATTTAGCCAAAAGGGAATGTCTCCTCACTGAGGCAGGATGGAATTTCAGGGGTGGAGCTTTAAGGTGGAATTTCACTACAGAAATGCGGATGGGGCAGAAAGTGTTTCTAATCTGTTAAATCTAGAAAACCCTGCTTTCCTTAAACTAAGGACAATTAAAGGTTATATGTTCCCTCCCTAAACAAAAGTTAAATAGCTTATGTCAAAGCATTAAAAGGGACTGATAACAGTAATCCAATTTCTGTGACCCCAGCCAAAATTTTAAAACCAGTTTAAATTTGACTGATATCTCTTAATAATTATAATAAGTATATAATTTTTAAATCATATATATATATTTATATATATTTGATGGTCTTTCAAGTTGGATTTTAAAACTATAACCAAGGAATGCCTTTGAGAAATTTCACGGGCCCTGAAATGTTTTCAAAAGTTTATTCTCTCTTTTTAAAGGATTTTTTAATTTAGCTAAATTTAATACACTTGAAATCACATGGAAAGCTTTATCAAATAAAAATTAATGAATATATTTTAAGTTTTTGCCTCTGAGAAAGGGCAAAACAAGTTATTTTGTTTAATATTTATTAAAATACAGCAGTGAAATTTTAAGATGTAATTTGAAATAACAAAAGCTCCTCACCGCTGCATTTTAAATTAGGCTGGAAGTGGTGCAGTGTTTACCCCTAGTAAATCAAAAGCTTACTAAATACTAAATTTACCTCTTTTGCTTTTCAAAAAATACTTACTTAAATTACTATCCTTGTAAGCAGTTGAATCCTAGTAAAGTAAAATTCTTCTAAAAAGGTTACTGAAGGCTTCCCACAATTCCTCTGTATATGCAAATAAGCCAAAGGGTATACTCTTTAAAATTATAATTGCTAACATTTACAGATTGTTGTTAAAATACTAAATCTGACAATAATTACTCACCATAAATGAAAAATCACTTGAAATATATAGCTTTGCGACAGTATTTGTGAAAATCTCAAAAAGCAACCATGTTCCTTACATTTGTTGCTTGTGTGAGAAAGAAAACTGTCGGGAAGGAAATAAAAAGAGGTTTCCTTCAGATGTCTAACTAAAATTAAAAATCAATATATTGGGCCTCATAAGCTAAATTAAATAATTTGTGTTTTGCCTCCTTAAACAAAGTTTATGTAAATTTACTTAAAGACTAATAACAGAAATTTAATTACTGTCATTTACTGTCCATAACTTAGGACAAGTAAAGTTAAAAGAATAAATGTTATTTCAAACTGACTTAAATTGGAAAATTTGGCTAAGTGGATATTCAGGGGAACTTAGCTGTCACCTATTAAAATATAAACTACTACAATTTTTATATGAGATCTCCATCATTATACCAAAAAATACTAGGCAGGAACCAATTCCTGGAGCTTTAACTGTTTTTACTGATGGGTCATCAAATGGGAAAGCTGCCTATCATACTATAAATTCTGACCAAGTCATACTGACCAGTCATTCTTCTGTGCAAAGAATTGAATTAGAAGCTATTAAGGCTGCGTTGCAAGATTTCCAACAGCCTGTTAACATAATTTCTGATTCCTCTTATGCTTCGGGCCTAGTAAGTAGAATTGAAACTGCCTGGCTGAAATGGCTTAGTGACCAAAGTTTATTCTTACTATTTAATCAGGTTCAGCAGATTGTGCAGCAGAGAAAATACCCTTTTTATATCACCCACATCAGGGCTCACAGCATATTACCTAGCCCATTAACTAAGGGAAATGCACATGCTGATCAATTGGTTGCTTTATTAAAAGAGGCTTCAGAGTCTCATCAGCTTTTAAAAATCCCAACTTGAAAAACAAAAAAGGGGGATGATGGAGAAATCTCCTACAGGTAGGCTGCACCTAGCTTTAATTACTCTAAATTTTTTCACTTGTGATGCTGATGGAAAGACACCTATGGAGCTACATTGGTGTCAGAATAAAACAAAAGAAAATGGTCTAGTTAAATGGAAGGATCCCGAATCTGGTTTATGGAAGGGACCTGACCCATTATTAACCTTTGGCAGAGGGTACGCTTGTATATTCCCAGAGAATTTTTCCAAACCTGTATGGATTCCTGCTAGAAATATTAAACTGCATCAGGAATCTAGCCAGACTGAAGATCTTGCGCCTGGAGCCATAACATGTAGCTGTAAACAATCAACTACCTCAGCCACAAAGAGCAGCGACTCCAAGCAGCCCACTGAAAATGAGGAACAGGAGGAAGACAAACCAGACAACAAACAGCCCAGAGACCACCTGGGGCACGGTAAAGTGAAGTATGGTAACAGTCCTTTCAGGTAAAAACTATAGTTTCATACTGGTCTTAGAAGGCACATTTTTCCTTTACCTAGGAAGGACAGCATAGCTATCCCAAGGTCAGAGGGCTCCAGATAACTTGTCAACTCAGTGCTCTGGAGACCTAGAACTGTAATTTAGATAGCATACTGTCTCTGCTTCTGTAAATTTCTTCTTTTTTTTTGAAAACTAGGTTCCTCATTCCAAAACTGGAGTTTAAAATTTAAGTTGTCATGACCTAGAGCAAAGAATATTCTTACATGGTATTATTCTACAAGTTTTATTAATAATTTTTGATGCTTTACAACAGTATATTATGCATTTATCCCAAACAAACTTACAAATTAATTCTTTAAATATTTTGAGAATGTGAAAGGATTTATTCCCTCCTGGGAAGTACTTAAGCATTCTGTATTTGTTGTGCCCAGATTTCATGATTCCCAAGAACCCACAGGGAGCCAGCGAGTCCGATGCAAAAGCAAAGAGTCATTCATTTCAAACCTAGGTTTGGCTCCCCTGCCACACTCACCGATGCAACGGTAAGCTCCAGTGGCCGAGAGAGAGAAAACTCTGTGTGGAGAGAGGTTTTATAGGGGTTTGGGGTAAGGGGAGGAGAAAGGACTGTGGGCCCTGCCGATTGGCCAGGCCGAGTACACAGGATGTGGTCATAGTGATGGCGTGCACTTCCCTTGACTATCTTCTGGGAAGAAGCTTGCTGAGCACATGGCCAAGTTAAGATGAAGGGCATAGCCCTTACCCTGGGGCAAGGTGGAGGGCGTAGTCCTCGCCCTTTCATATTGACCTCTCTTGACCTTTTTTGCCAAAAGGATTCCAATTGTCTACAGCTGTTATCTAGGCTCTCTGTTCAAGCTGAGATCTTGAAAAGCTGGTACCATGGATCTGTCTCTTGCCCAATGGCATAAGCTGGGCCCTCTCTGGAGAAGAAACCTGGGTTCCCTATGATCAATGCTGGGGCCCCGCCAGCAGGCGAGGGGATCCAAAGGCAGTTGCTGGGCATGGAGGCCAGAGGGACATAGGCTACCAAGGAGACAGAACTGAACCTCACATCACCCTACTTGGCCCAGAGATGGCTGGTAGTCAAAGACGGGTAAGACCCCACAGGGTGGGGTGACCTAAGACAGGCACAGTCGGGGGCCAGTAGGAGAAAACTTGGGGTGCAACAAAGGTGGGGCACAGACCCCCCCCCCCAATGGTGCAGGGGCTTGAACACTCACCCCTTCTGAGGAAGGTCTCCTGTCCCCATGGCTGCTTCTTGCTTCTCATGCCCAGCCCAGATCAGGAACCAAATAACAAAAGAGATTTGGTCCAGCTGAAATCAGAATACAGATAAACGGAGGCTTGGCTAACAGACCCTATGTCTAAATCTAACCTAACAACAGGAATGCTTGGGCCTTTACAAGGACGTAAAGTGATCCTTTCAATTAATATTTACAGTGTAAATTAAGATTATTGTTAAAATATTAAATTTGACAGTAACATAGTTGTCAAGTTTTCAAATTAATTAAATTTGGCTAATTTGAAATAAGTAATTGTTCAAAAAGTATTAACAAAAATTTTCATTTCGTGGTAAAATTGCTTATCATGCTATGAACCTAAAGCAGTCATATTTTTGTGCAAAAAATTAATATTTAAAGCTATCTAGACTGCATTATAAAATTTCTAAGAAGCCTTCTAATTAAATAAAAAAAAAAGTGGGATAGTGGAAAAATATAGTGGAAAAATGCCATGTAAGAAAATAGATCTTATAACTAAATTAAAATTTTTTCGTTAGCGAGACACCCAGAAAAAACACACATTATGCCAGGGTAAGCCAGGAAAGATCATTTTAAAGAAAAGACCCCAAGTAAGGTTTTTTCCTTTAACCTTTGGTCGAGAATATGTTTGTATACTTTCAGAGAACAGCTACAAGACCATGTGGATTCCTGTAACAACGGATCCCAGAAAGCCAGCCACAAAGACAGAAGAGACAGTTCAGAGATGGAGATGGTGAAGACACCTTGCCATGCTAGCAGTCAGCAGCTGTGCATCGCTGCAGGGTGCCCAGGACCAGACCAGAAAGGACCGGACCTGCATTTTCCACCATCCAGAACCAACATTTCATGCTGGCATGTACACATGAACTGTCGGACATTGAAACTTGGACTCAGAACTTTTGGACATTGAAATTGGGACTTGATTATTTTTTAAAGAAAAAATAAGGGGGAGATGCTGGAGTCCATTCATTGTCTTCACTAGCTGAGTTTAGACAGAGACCCCCCAAAAGCTAGTAGCCCTTGAAAGTCCTAGTAAAGGTCAGGGCTTGAAAGTCCTAGCAAAGGTCAGGGCTGTGTACCACCCAGTTAATCTAGGAACCACTCAGTTAATTTAGGTAATAATAGTTGAAGCATCCCCACCTTAGTTCACTTAATTCCTTAGATACTTATGTAGATCCTTGTTGATTATTGTTAATCAGATACTCCCAGAAATCTATTGATGAGCTAATCAGATACTTTGTCTATTCCTGGAAATTGTCTGCTGATCTGTGTGTCATTGAAACCTCCTTACCCTAAGGGCTACTCCAGATCAATAAAAGATTGGAGCGGCCTGAGCATCTGGGGAAGTCCTTTGGGACTTGCTGCCTGGTCCCCTAATATTGCAAAATTATCTCGTGTCTTTTTCTCTCATTTGTTGTGCGGCTCCTCTTTCAGATACTGAACCTTACTCCACACAGAACGTGGAGGGAGTCTTACTCGACAAATGATGAGAGAGAATAATTGACCAGCTGCCTCCTGCACACCTCGTACTGGGAACTGAGTCTGCAACCCAGGCATGTGCCCTGTCTGGGAATGGAACTATGACCTCCTGGCTCATAGGTTGTTACTCAACCACCGAGCCACACCAGCTGGGCTATGTGTCCTTTTTCATGCTTTGAAGCTCTCACTAAGTTTCATGAAGGGTTCACTAAGTTCCTTGAGCATCCATGTAATCACATTTTTGAACTCTATATCTGGTAAATTGCTTGCCTCCATTTCAATTAGCTCTTTTTTTCTGGCTATTTCTTCTGTTCATTCATTTGTGGCATGTTCTTTGTCTCCCCATTTTGGATTTCTCTTTGTGTTTGTTTCTATGTATTAGGTGCATCTGCTGTGTGGGAAACTGTTTATTGCCTTCACTATCTGATAAGCATAGACAGAGCACTCCCCGAAACCCCCCGAAGGCTGGGTGCCTTTGAAGCCCTCCCAAAGGTCAGAGCTAGGCGCCACCTCTGTTTGTCCAGACAGTGGTAGCTGAAACTACTCCCCCATTTATTATTATGTAAATCCTTGCTGATGGGCTAGTCTGCCTGTTGCAGGGGGTCACCTGCCTAGGGCTATGCTATAGGGGCATCCCAGATCAATAAAAGCTTGGTGAGGCCTGAGCATAGAGGAGAAGTCCTTCGGGACTTGCCGCCTGGTCCCCCAATATTGCAAAATTATCTCGTGTCTTTTTCTCTCATTTGTTGTGCAGCTCCTCTTTCAGATACCGAACCCTACTCCACGCGAGTCGTGGAGGAAACACTCAACATGCTGTTCTCTCATTCTTGGTAGGCTGGCCTTATGTAGTAGGTGTCACAAAATACCGACTTCTGCTCATGGGCCACGAAGTTCCAATCACACGGTACATGCGTGCCCACACGTAGTATTTTGTGGAAGAGCCACACTCAAAGGGCCAAAGAGCCACATGTGGCTCATGAGCCACAGTTTGCCGACCATTGCCCTAGGCACTCACAGACCTTTCATGAACTCTGAACTAATGAATGAATACTTAGGAGTCCAAATCCAGTAGGCAGCCCTGACAAACATCTTAACCTTTTTTTTCATATAGTTTGACTCTGTCAGTTTAGGAATTTTGTTTTTCCTCTGTGAACATATATCAAATTTACTCTAGGAATATAGGCTCGGCTTAACTTAAATATTCTTTATTGCAATGGCCACTGAAGAATAATCTTCCACAAATGGACTCCTTTGCAAATCTATAAAATTTATAGAAATAATAGTTGAGACACCAAGTCCATGCCTGAGCAAAATAAGCTGCCCTTAGCAATGTGACAAATTACTTTGAAAAGAAGACTGGCTACTAAAAGGAAAGAAACTGGTAGTCCAGAGGAGCTATATGACCTACGTGTCACTACTATCCACCAGAACTTGGGACCAAAGGCCTTAGCCCTGCAACACCTGGTATGACACTCCTAGTTTAGCAGAGCTCCACTTGGTTTAACCCCAGTCTTCAGAAAGTTATGGCCATTATCTTTTCTCAGCTTCTACAGCTGACTCAAAAGGTCAGAACTAGAAGGCCTTTTTGAGAATACCTAGTTCAACCTATTCATTTTTCTGAAGAAAAAACTAAAGTCCAGAAAGGCTAATTATCATGCCCATCAAGTTATGAATCAACTAGACTAGAACAAATTCCTCTTCCCTTCTTTCACCCCAAGCTACTAACTTATGTATCTGTACTGACAATCACAAAGCATTTTCAAAACATATGAATTTATTTTCTTTTACTTCTGCTGAGCCAAAAGCACGAAACAGGAAATTAATTAGAAATCACTGACCTTGCATCTGACATCTAGTTCAATTTTAAACCAACCCCAATAATTTTCCTAGTTTGTACTCTGTCTTTAGGTAGTCCTCCATTTTTTTCTCAGTTTCACTCCTGTATTCAACCAGCTCATTACAAATCCTCACCTTACCTTGACTGTTTCAGAATCCCATCACCAAAAGGATTTGTATAACTGACCTTAATTCTTCAATTAGTAACATTTATTTCTAAAGAAGCATCTGCCAAGCTGTCCCTTAAATGCACTTTATACTTTTGAAATTTGGTGGAGAAATGAAAAGTTTCTAGTACAAATGGTTTCTACATAAAACTAGTGATTAAGGTCAAAACCCACTGGCAGAACTACCACTTGACTTATGAGGACCACACCAACCTCTGAAAAGATGATCAGTCCTATTCTGGCCAAGTCAGGGCTTTCTTTCTGCAGATTCTAGTGGGGCAAAAAACTTGTTATAAAAGTAATTTGTTCTTCCAAAAATGTCTTTTGGGGAAGTTAGGGAACAGAATTTTGAGAAGAGCTTGCTAGAGGAATAATTGGTTTAAGTTATGGCTAATATAATTGCTGTTTTGAATTATTCTCCTTTAAAACGTTAAATAAAATATCATGGTAGAGAGTTTAAAATCCTCAAGAAGAGTAGAAACCAAGACGATGGTGTAGGTAAATGCATGTATTCGCCTACAACTAGAGAAGTAAAGAAGAAAGTACATCACAACTGGTAGGAGGGGTAGAGGCATGGAACGGGCTGGTCTGACACTCAAGTGTGCCTTTTTTTTAATCATAAGGGGGACTCTGCTGCAGAGCCCCCCCCCAACTCCCCACAATGAGGCACAAGGGGTCCCAGCCCCACACAAACCCTCAGCTCAGTGTTACACAGCTGGGAAGAGAAGTCCACATAACTTTGGGCTGTAAAAAGCAGCAGGGATTGTGGCTGAGGGACAAAGAGGCTGCTGGAGATGCAGGTGGTCCTCTTAAAAGGCCAGCAGACAAACTTACTTGGACTTGATTCCTCTGGGCTCCAACCCTGAGGCAGCAGCTTAAAAGGAACCAGGGACATTTAGGCAGGAGCTGGATTTTCTGGCATTGGAGCAAGAACTCAGGGGCAGCTTTATCCCAGACAAGAGTGCTCACAGGGTTCATTGTTCCTCTGCTGAGACCTCCCCCTTTGCAGAGCTGACTAGCAGCCATCTCTGAGTCTCCATCAGCCTGCTCTAGTGATTCCCTGAGACCCCACCCTATCCAATTTGCTGACCCACCCTACGTGTGTGCAGCAGCTTTTCCATATGAATGGCCTGTCCAGGCTCAGGCTCCAGACTTTGCTAAAATCTCTCAGACAAGCTGCATGTAGGTCAGAGGCCCCGAAACCTATCAGTAAAAGGCCCAAGACCAAGCACTAGCAAGGTCCTGCCTTGCTTCACAGCTGGGCTTCGCCTGAGCACTTCCAAACCCTATGCAAATAGGAGGAATCTGCAGATCTCTCTATAGCTCCTGCTGGGTGGCCCCAGGCAGTGGCTGAATATGCACCCCCCTGGAGACCCAAGAGTCAGTGCAGCTGGTGGAAAGCTTCAGACCATACCAGATCCCAGAGGAATCAAGTCCAAGTAAGTTTGTCTACACATCCACAAGCGACACTCTCAAGGGACAGATTCAGTGAGGACCAAAGCCCCACTGAAACTAGTCCTGCTCCATAGAGATGTCCCCTGCACAGCTGCTCTTTCACTGTAGTCACAGCTCGTCCTAACAGCCAGTTGGCCTGGGGGTCAATTCCTCCCAGTGACACTGACAGCAATCAAGTCTCAACTACAACAAGAATGTGCACACAGCCTACACAGGGGCACAACTAGAGAGCCCAGCGCAGGTGACTGAAGAGGCTGAGCCACGAGACCCTACAGGATGCCTACTACACAAAGTCACTCTACCAATTCCAGGAGACATAGCAGCTCTTCCTAATACATAGAAACAAACACAGGGAAACAGCCAAAGTGGGGAGACATAGAAACATGTCACAAATGAAAGAAATGGAAGCAGCAAACTACTGGATACAGAGTTCAAAACAATGGTTATAAAGTTACTCAAGAATCTTAATGAGAGCTTCAAGGGACATAATCAGAGCTTCAAGGGACTTAGGGAGACTTTCAAGAAACTTAGCAAGGGAACCAAGATGGTGGCATAGGAAAACACATGTACTCGCCACCTCCCACAACCACATCAAAATTACAACTAAAATACAGAATGACCATCCTCCAGAACCTCCTGAAATCTGGCTGAATGGAAGTCATACAACCAGAGAAGTAAATAATAAAGCACATTGAGATTGGTAGGAGTGGCAGAAGCATGGAATGGGATGGAATGGCACCCACATGTGCCATCTTTTAATTGGGAAGAATAGCATCTCTACAGAGGCCACTGGTGAGGAGCAAGGGGTCCCAGCCCACACCAAACCCCAAACCCAGGCTCCCAGAGCTAGGAAGAGAAGTCCCCATAAATACGTAACTATGGGCTGTAAAAACCAGCAGGGATTGGGGTCCAGTGACACAAAGGCTGCTGGAGATCCAGCTGTTCCTCTTAAAAGGCCAGCACATGAACTCAGCTTACAAGGTCCTGCTTCCTCTGAGCTCAAGAACCAGGGTGAGGCTCTGGGGGACCAAGACATATATGAGGAGGAACTGAATTGTCTGGCATCAGGGCAGGAACTTGGTGGTGACTTTTTCCCAGATGGAGGTGCTAGCAGAGGTCATTGTTCCTATGCCTCAGGACTTACTGGCAGCCATTTCTGTTTGCTCCACCCTTGTGATTCCCTGAGACCCCACCCCATCCAATTTGCAGACCCACCCAACCTGTGTGCAGCAGTTTTTGCATATGAATAGCGTGACCAGGCTCAGGCTTCAGACTTTGCTAAAATCTCTCAAACATACTGCACCTGGGTCAGGGAGCCCCAAACTTATCAATAAAAGGCCACTCTATTACACAAAGCCACTCTACCAACTCAAGGAAACAGCAGCTCTACCCAATACATAGAAACAAACAGGGAAGCAGTCAAAATGCAGAGACAAAGAAATATGTCACAATTGAAATAAGTGGAAGAAAGCAAACTATTAGATATAGAGTTCAAAACCACTGTTATAAGGTTACTCAAGGATCTTCATGAGACCTATAAGGGACTTAGTGAGACTTTCAAGGATCTTAGTGAGATGCCAAAGACCTGGAGAAGGACCCATCAGAAATTAAGCATATAGTGACTGAAGTAAAGAATAATTTACAAAGATCCAGCAGTAGAGGAGAGGATTTTGGGAATCAAATCAATGATTTGAAATATGAGGAAGCAAAAAACACCCAATCAGAAGAACAAAGAGAAAAAAGAATTTAAAAAAAATGAAGATAGTGTAAGGAGATTCTGAGACAACTTCAAGCATACCAATGTTTGCATTATAGGGGTGCCAGAAGAAGAAGAGAGAGAGCAAGATATTGAAAACCTATCTGAATAAATAATGACATAATACTTCCCTTATCCGGTGAAAGGAATAGACTAACAAGTCCAGGAAGCACAGAGAGTCCCAAACAAGAGGAACCCAAAGAGAACCACACCAAGACATATCATAATGAAAATGCCAAGGACTAACGACAAAGAGAGAATCTTAAAAGCATCAAGAGAAAAGCAGTTAGTTACCTACAAGAGATTGCCCATAAGACTGTTAGCTGATTTCTCAACAGAAACTATGGAGGTCAGAAGGGAGTGACAAGAAATATTCAAAGTGATGAAAAGCAAGGACCTACAACCAAGATTACTCTACCCAGCAAAGCTATCATTTAAAATTGAAGGTCAGATAAAGAGCTTCACAGATGAGAAAAAGCTAAAGGAGTTCATCACCACCAAACCAATATTACATGAAATCTTGAAAGGTATTCAAGAAGAAGAAGAAGAAGAAGAAGAAGAAAAGATAAAAAATGTGAACAATAAAAAGGCAATAAATACATATTTATCAATAATTGAATCTAAAAATCAAAATAAATGAATAAGAAACCTAATAAACAATAAACTGGTGAATAAAATGGAATCAGAGGTATGGAAATGGAACAGACTGATCATTGTCAGAGGGAAGGGGGTGGAGGGTGGGAAGAAATTAAACAAAGACCTTATATGCATATATGCATTACCTATGGACACAGACTTTAGGGTGGTGAAGGCCTGCAGTGGGGCAGGAACTGGCTGGAGGGGGGCAATTGGGAGAAAAAAAAAAAAGAGGGACATCTGTAATACTCTCAAAATAATTTTTTTTTTTTTTAAAAAAGGATCTTAGTGAGAATTTCAAGGATATGAAAAAGGACCAGTCAGAGATTAAGTATACACTAACTGAAATAAATAATAATTTACAAAGATTCAACAGTAGAGGAGAGGATTCTGAGAATAAAATCAATGACTTGGAATAGTAGGAAGCAAAAAACAAAAGAGAAAAAAGAAGAAAGAATCCAAAAATATGAAGATAGTGTAAGGAGCCTCTGGGACAACTTCAAGCACATGAACATTCACATGTGTGTGCCAGAAGGAGAAGAGAGAGAGCAAGATATTTGAAACCTATTTCTTGGTGAAAGAAATAGACTTACAAGTCCAAGAAGTGCAGAGAGTCCCAAACAAGAGGAACCCAAAGAGGGCCACACCAAGACATATCAGAATTAAAATGCCAAGGGTTAAAGACAAAGAGAAAATCTTAAAAGCAGCAAGAGAAAAGCAATTAGTTACCTACAAGGGAGTGCTCATATGACCATCAGCTGATTGGAGGGAGGCAGTTGGGGGGGGGGAGACATCTGTGATACTCTCAACAATATATTTTTTAAAAATATCACTGTAAACAGAGCTGAATGCATCCAGTTCAGAGAAAAAGGCAAAAACAGAGGCCCATTTGGGTCTGTAAGCCTCAGAGAAAAGGCAAATGAGTGTTAATAAATAATTTTTAAAGGTAAAATTATGACTCTTATGCAAATATAAAATTAACACATACCACAGAATTTTTAACTCAGATTCAGGATTTTTAATATAGATTCCCATAGTCAATTAGGGATGTTGGAATGAATTTTCAAAAAGATGTAAAACTGGTCAATGTTTACTGGACAATAACCAATTGCATTACACCAGACAAAATGTATTTGCATTTTTATGGATAAGAATCTTTTGCATTACTCTTGGTTTTCTATTATTTATAGAATTATTAAATAGCTTGAAGCCAATGAAAGGCACATAACACAGAAGAGTGCACAAGTCAGGACACCCAATAATCTTTTTTTCCATTCAAAGTGTTTCAAAAATTTACTTGACACTAGAAAGAACTGTTGCAATCAGACTGCTTTAAGGTCAGCAGGCTCCATAACCCTTGGTGCCCTGGTCATGAGGTAACCAGGGAGATGGCCTAAAGAAGGTGTTGGAAATATAACTTGACACTTATAAAAGAATTCACAATGCCTAAGATGGATTAAAGGAACCAAGGTGGCCTGTGTGCCAAATATCTATATACATAAAAGGCTAAGCGATTGTCTGACCATCCGTCCAGTAGCTATGACACGCAATGACCATCAGGTGGCAGATGCTCTGATTGGTAGCTATGATGTGCACTGACCACCAGGGGACAGATGCTCAAAGCAAGAGCTGCCAAGCTGTGGTGACTTGGCAGTGGCAGTTCTTGGGTGATGCACCTCAGAACCCTATTCTGGGGTGCATCACCTGAGAACCACCCTCTCACAATCCAGGACCCCACAGGGGATGTCAGAGAGCCGGTTTCAGCACAATCCCCGCAGGCCAGGTAAAGGGATTCCACCTGTTGGAGGGAGCCCGCTCTCTCCACAGACGCCCTTCGAGCCACATCGCCACCCCAAGTGTGGCCAGCCAGGGAGGGACCATAGGAGGTTGGCTCTAGAGCATGTCTGGCCTGTCTTGCCCAGTCCTGCCCTGCTGGTCACCTTCTAATTAATTTCCTTTCAATGTGCACAAATCCATGCACCAGGGCACTAGTACTTTAATAAATTAAAATAAATTGCTCAATACTCACATCAAAATAAAAAAAGTAAAGAGGAGAGAATGAAGGATGGCAGGAAGGAAGGAAGGAAGGAAGGAAGGAAGGAAGGAAGGAAGGAAGGAAGGAAGGGGTTTTTCTAAGGCCTCAGTAGCTGGGAAATCTGACAAATGGAAAGATCTCCCTTTGAGACTGGAAGCAGCTGATGATGGCCTGAGAGGGTATGTGTAAAGAAACACAGGTCTCCCTTTGCTACTATATCTTGCAAGCCCAACTCAGGACATCTGGTTGAAATACAACACCTTGACTCTTGCCTGGTTACAAAGTACAAGCAAATACAATCCCATGAGTTGGTCCACTGGGAAACTTCAGGAAAATGCGGAGAATTGTGAAGAATTCTGCCAATTTTTCTAACACTTAACATACTGTGTAACTGATTTTCTATTCAGTGCCTGTACACCTTTGGTTTTTATGTGTCCCTGAAAAGTAGTAGAGATCCAGAAATAAAAAGCAAGCCAGTATCTTTTCTTTTTTTGGGGGGGGGAAATTTTTTTTGTTATTATATCAATGTGTACTAATGCTATCATATCAAGACAGATGCTTCAAACAAACTGCATTAAATTATATTTTAATACAATTAAAGAGTATATTTTACTAGTAACCTGTTCATAATCACAAACTGAAAACGTGTCCTATGTTTACCTCAGATAGGTTAATATATAAGCTCAGTAATAGGCTTGTTTTATACATATGGTATTGAATATATTAATCTACAAATCAAAGATTTTTAAGTTGAACAGTCCCTAAACTTTAATATATTCTAATGAATACATACCAATTCAACTAAATATAAGTAAAAATCTCTCTACTATTTCCACAAATCTATACCATGAGTGCATGAAAACAAACCACTGAATCGAGATGGCTTGCCTTCCAAAGTTAGAGTTAAGAGTCAGAAGGGGCCTCTAAGAAGTCATTTACCCAAACTCCCTCACCTTTTAATCAATAAGAAAATAAGTTTGGATAAGCTCTGTGACCTGCCTAAGGGCATTCAGCAGTTAGAGGCAGGACTACAATACTTGTTTATGCTACTTAAACTGAGCTATCCTATCTAATAAAATAGAAACATGGTAATTGGCGTATGACTGCTACCCTTCCCATTAGCTAATCAGGGCAATATGCAAATTAACTGTCAGCCAAGATGGCAGCCGGCAGCCAGGAAGCTTGAAACTAACATGAGGCTTGCTTGCTTCAGTGACGGAGGACTCCAACGTTCCCCGCCTGCCGCTGCAGGCCTTTGAGCTGGCAGTTTGAAACATTGTTAAAAAAATAGAAGCTAAACAAAACCCCAGAAACCAGCTTTCAGCTAGCCGGTATCTCAGACCTGGAGTTGATACAGAGTTTCGATTGTAGAACCTAAACAAACCAGATACCTGCTTTCAGGAGTGGAGGCCTGAGAGCTGGAGCCTCAGAGCTAAAGCTGGCTCAGAATAAAAAAAAAATAAAGAAAAAAAGGAGCAGTTGGGAGCTTCAGTCCCAGCCTGAAAACAGCCCTCAGCCCCTCACCCAGACTGGCCAGGCACCCCAGTGGGGACCCCCACCCTGAAGGGTGTGTGACCAGCTGCAAACAGCCATCATCCCCTCACCCAGGCTGGCCAGGCACCCCAGTGGGGACCCCCACCCTGATCCGGGACACCCTTCAGGGCAAACCAGCCAGCCCCCACCCATGCACCAGGCCTCTATTCTATATAGTAAAAGGGTAATATGCTTCCCAGCACCAGGATCAGCATGACAGGGGGCAGTGCACAAACCTCCTGATTGCCCTGCGGCTCTGTGTGTGACAGGGGGCGGGGCCACAACCTCCCTATCAGCCCTGCTCTGTTCCTGACAGGGGAAGGCGCCCCAACCCCCTGATCGGCCCTGCTCTGTGCCTGATAGGGGGGAGCTCCCCAACCTCCTGATCGCCCTGTGGCTCTGTGTGTGACAGGGTGCAGCGCCCCAACCCCCCCACCCCACGGGCCCTGCTCTGTGTGTGACAGGGTAGAGCCATAACCTTCCCATCGGCCCTGCCCTGAGTGTGAGAGTGGCGGCGCCCCAAACCCCTGATCGGCCCTGCTCTGTGGGTGATAGAGGGCGGCGTCCCAACCCCCCCACCCCACGGGCCCTGCTCTGTGTGTGATGGGGTAGAGCCATAACCTCCCTATCGGCCCTGCCCTGAGTGTGACAGTGGCGGTGCCCCAACCCCCTGATCCGCCCTGCTCTGTGCTGGACGGGGGGAGCTCCCCAACCCCCTGATGGGCCCTTCTCTGTGCATGATAGGGGGGAGCTCCCCAACCCCCTGATCGGCCCTGCTCTGTGCGTGACAGGGGGGAGCTCCCCAACCCCCTGATTAGCCCTGCTCTGTGTGTGACAGGGGGTAGCGCCCCAACCTCCCCATCGACCCTGCCTTGAGTGTGACAGGGGGCGGTGCCCCAACCCCCCAATCGGCCCTACCCTGAGCAGGACTGAGGGTGGCATCGCAACCTCCCAATCTGCCCTGCTCTGTGCATGACAGGGGGCGGCGTCCCAATTCCCCAATCGGCCCTGCTCTGAGCCCGACCAGAGGCTGCACCTAGGGATTAGGCCTGCCCTCTGCCACCTGGGAGCAGGCCTAAGCCAGCAGGTCGTTTTCTCCTGAGGGGTCCCAGACTGCGAGAGGGCACAGGCCGGGCTGAGGGACACCCCTCCCCCCGAGTGCACAAATTTTTGTGCACCAGGCCTCTAGTCTACTTATATAAAAACCATGGGTGGTGTTCATTACGACCACCAGAACTGCGACCAAGAGGAAGGAAGTCAGTCCTGCAGGGGTTGTCTTGGCAATGGCTGTGCCCTCCCCCAAGCTGTTTCCCGGAGCTTTTTCCTGTAAGGGTGAGGTTTGAGGCAGGAACCTGCCCTGGGAGCTTGGAGGCATATCTTTAGAAAGTGTGCCACACCAGGGTGAACCTGAGTGAGGGTGGCTGAAAGGCTTAGAAAAGACAGATAAGAGAATGAAAGCCTGGTCTTGGTGGGATGCTTCTTCTATGAGAGACAGCAACCACGTCCACAGCCATGCCTTTATTTTCTAGCAGATGCTACGAGGCAAAGTAAGGGCATGACCAAGATGTTTACAACATTCTCCTGGGTTTCAATCCTACTCAACTACATGCACCTGAACTCTATTAAGCCTACATCACTCAGGCATGTGGGGCCACGTGTTTGGACCATAGGTTCAAGCTTACAAGTACAACTGTTGGCTATAATTGTGCTGGGAGGGCCCTGCCCTCCAAGCTGGGACTTGCACGTGGCAATGAGAGGACTGTGCCCTCTCATCAGTCCAAGGCTTGAACCTGTCCAAAACACTGTAGCAGCTCCCCACAATAAAGTTTTAATTCTGTTTCTTTAATTCTGTTACTGATGTTGTGGTCCCACCCCATAACAAAGAAACAATTTCCAGAGGATGAGGCCCAGGAATCAGGATTTTAAAGAGATTCACTGGTGATTCTAATGTGCAGCCAAGGTTGAGAACCACTGCTATAGATAATATTAAAAATATACCTAAACATGCAATTCTTTGTCCAAAAAATGAGCACGTTCAAAAATTAAATGAAGAAAATTTGGATATACTCGATGGAGATTTTCACACATATTTGAGTGATGATTCCATTGATTCCACAGATGATGCTGAAAAGGGAAAATTTTCCCATCGAATATCTTTTTTTTTTTTTAAATTAAATCTTTATTGTTCAGATTATTACATTTGTTCCTCTTTTTTTCCCCCCCATAACTCCCCTCCTCCCAGTTCCCACCCCACCCTCCGCCCTCACTCCCCACCCACTGTCCTCATCCATAGGTGCACGATTTTTGTCCAGTCTCTTCCCGCATCTCCCACACCCCTTTCCCCCCCAGGAATAGTCAGTCCATTCCCTTTCTATGTCCCTGATTCTATTATAATCACCAGTTCATTCTGTTCATCAGATTATTTATTCACTTGATTCTTAGATTCACTTGTTGATAGATGCATGTTTGTTGTTCATAATTTGTATCTTTACCTTTTTCTTCCTCTTCCTCTTCCTCTTCTTAAAGGATACCTTTCAGCATTTCATATAATCCTGGTTTGGTGGTGATGAACTCCTTTAGCTTTTCCTTATCTGTGAAGCTCTTTATCTGACCTTCAATTCTGAATGATAGCTTTGCTGGATAAAGTAATCTTGGTTGTAGGTTCTTGGTAGTCATCACTTTGAATATTTCTTGCCACTCCCTTCTGGCCTGCAAAGTTTCTGTTGAGAAATCAGCTGACAGTCGTATGGGTATTCCCTTGTAGGTAACTGAGTTTCTTTCTCTTGCTGTTTTTAAGATTCTCTCTTTATCTTTTGCTCTTGGCATTTTAATTATGATGTGTCTTGGTGTGGTCCTCTTTGGATTCCTTTTGTTTGGGGTTCTCCGCGCTTCTTGGACCTGTAAGTCCATTTCTTTCACCAGGTGGGGGAAGTTTTCTGTCATTATTTCTTCAAATAGGTTTTCAATATCTTGCTCTCTCTCATCTTCTGGCACCCCTATAATTCTGATGTTGGTACGCTTGAAGCTGTCCCAGAGGCTCCTTACACTATCCTCGCATTTTTGGATTCTTTTTTCATTTTGCTTTTCCGGTTGGGTGTTTTTTGCTTCCTCGCATTTCAAATCATTGACTTGATTCTTGCGCTCCTCTGGTCTGCTGTCGGGAGTCTGTATAATATTCGTTATTTCAGTCCGTGTATGCTTAATTTCTAGTTGGTTCCCCAATATAAGATCGAGGGTCTCATTAGTTTTCTTGTAGATCTCATTAAGTTTATCGGCGGCTTCTAAACAGTTCTTGAGAGACCTTAAAAGTGTGGTTCTGAACTCTATATCTTCCATTGACAATTTTGTCCTGTTTCTTTGTCTCCGAATTTTGTTATGCTTCCTTGGTGCACCCCCTAGTGATCTTTGTTCTCAGTCTTATAGTTAAATCTTGATTGTTGTAGCTAATTCCAGGGAGGGTTTGACCTCCAGGCCAAGTGGCTATGAGAATCAGCTGTGTCAGCAGTGAGAGAACTTCTGTCCTCTAGGGAGGTGCTAATCTAGCCTTTGCCTGAGGCTATCCGGCAAATGCCTGTGTGCAGGGCTTGGGCGGGGCGGGTCGCACAGGATCAACAGGGTGGGCCGGAGAGAGCAGTTATGGCGGCTCTCAGTCCCGTCCCCAGGGGCTCTGCCTCTCTGAGTCCCAGCACCCGCTGCAAAGCTCGGAGAGAAAGCTGCACTCGCTCTGACCGAAGCCAGACAGTCCCGCTTCTCCTGTTTGAGTCTGGGTCCCTAGAGACTCGCCCGTATCTGGAGCTCAGATTCTGTGACTCCCTCCCGATTGAAAACGCCAACCGCGCCCTCCGCCGCCAGCCCGCTCCGCGCACTCCGCACCTCAGAATTTGACTTCAGCACTGTGCCTCCTCTGAGTGTCCGTATGCGTTTCTCTTTCCTCCTACTTGTAGGACTTCCACTCAGCCAGCGTTCCTGTGGTTCTGGGTGATGTCCCTTCCGTTTTTTGGTTTCACTTTTGAAGTAGTTGTTCAAAGCAGCAAACTCCGGCGTTAACCTATGCCGCCATCTTGGTTCTCTCCCATCGAATATCTTAATAGTATTACTCCTTCAGGAATGCTGTGTCATAAATTAAAATTGAAAGTGGGTGAAATCATCATGCTATTGAGAAATCTCAATAGTAAATGGGGTCTTTGTAATGGTACCAGATTTATTATCAAAAGATTATGACCTAACATTATCGAAGCTGAAGTATTAACAAGATCTGCAGAGGGAGAGGCTGTTCTGATTCCAAAAATTAATTTGTCCCCATCTGACACTGGCCTCCCATTTAAATTGATTCAACAACAGTTTCCCGTGATGCCAGCATTTGTGATGACTATTAATAAATCACAAAGATAAACTCTAGACAACGTAGGCATATTCCTACCTGAACCCGTTTTTGCACATGGTCAGTTATGTGTTGCTTTCTCTCGAGTTTGAAGAGCATGTGATGTTATAGTTAAAGTTCTAAGTACTTCATCACCAGGAAAATTAGTCAAGCACTCTGAAAATGTTTTCACTCTTTTTTTTAATACATTTTATTGATTTTTTTACAGAGAGGAAGGGAGAGGGATAGAGAGTTAGGAACATTGATGAGAGAGAAACTTCAATTCAGCTGCCTCCTACACACTCCCTACTGGGGATGTGCCCGCAACCAAGGTATATGCCTTTGACTGGAATCGAACCTGGGACCCTTCAGTCCGCAGGCCTACACTCTATCCACTGAGCCAAACCGGTTAGGGCTAAAGTGTTTTCACTCTTAATGTGGTGTACACGGAGATATTAGAATAAGTTTAATCACTAATCAGTCATTGTTTGCATCACTGTTGTTTTCATATCATGTTTTTGTTGTTCCCATATCATGTTTTTGTTGTTTTCATATCATGCTTTTGTCATTTTTATATCATGCCTCTGCTGTTGTTATAACCTTTTGTTACTGTTTATTTATTAATAAATTTATATATGATTTTCATATAAATTTTCCTAATTTCCTTTCATCTCTCACACTTCTATTATGGAGAAAGGGCAAATAGCAATATTAAAATATCTCTGCTAATTAATTCCCTTTTTTAAAAAAATATATTTTATTGATTTTTTACAGAAAGGAAGGGAGCGGGATAGAGAGCTAGAAACATCGATGAGAGAGAAACATGGATCAGCTGCCTCCTGCACACTCCCCACTGGGGATATGCCCGCAACCCATGTACATGCCCTTGACCGGAATTGAACCTGGGACCCTTGAGTCTGCAGGCCGATGCTCTGTTCACTGAGCCAAATTGGATAGGGCAATTAATTCCCTTTTAATGTGCACGAATTTCGTGCACCGGGCTACTAGTCTACTATAATCCTAATTAGGACTACTTTTCTCCTCTCTTCTCTAAGATAAACACCATTCATATTTTTTTCTAGGTCATTTAAAACTGAGTCATTTTTTAAATCATGTATCCTATATTAAAAATGCTTAATATACAAATTGAACAAACGGTGGAATGATGGGCGGAATGACTGGTTGCTATGATGCACACTGACCACCAGGGGGCAGACGCTCAATGCCAGAGCTGCCCCCAGCCCTAGCCGGGGCTGGTGAGCAGGTGGCGCCAGGCCGGCCAAGGCGGGTGCCAGTGGGGGCCCCCAAATCACCCTGCTGGTCACCCCACAGATCGGCCCTGATCGCCGGCCAGGCCTAGGGACCCTACGTATGTACGAATTTTGTGAACCGGGCCTCTAATAAGTCTTATAAAGATGCTTGAAGTAATATGAACACCTGTTTCTCCTATACTTCAAGCAAATAGTACAAAACCTGGTTGAGTAAAACAAAAAGAAGAGAGGGTCTATTCAAAAAAATTAAGATTGAAAGCAAACTGTCAAGTATTTGGAAGACAGATGTCCAGTGAGTGTTCTAAAGGCATTCTAGCCAGGTAGAGTTCCTGTTCTAATAATCATGCACATCACTCTGAATATTCTGCAGCTTACTTCTGTGTGGCAAAATGAGAATTGACAAAGGAAGTATGGACAGACCAGCATTCTAGATAACCGTTCCTTGTACAGAAGATCCACATAATCAAGTGCTGTCAGAAGTATACCAACCTCCTCCTATTTCCTCAGTGACCACCACCAAATTCCTCCATAAGAGGACTTCACAGAATGTCAAGGGATTTCTAGGATATACAAAGATCAGGTTGAGATATTCTGGTTTACATAGTCAATCTGAATAATTTAGGTGGGAAAGGCAACTGTTCTCAAGGGTTGGATTTACTGTTTTCTTCAAATTTTGACTGTACCTTACCTACAGTGGCATAAATTAACACCTAAGTATTTTTGAAGAGAAAATTACATTATTTCTTGTTTTCTTTGAGAGCTGTCCCCCCCTCCCCCCTTGTTTGGAAGGTTTGCCATACTTTGCTTCCATCTGAGCCAGAAAATTGTCCATTTCCTTTGCTGATCTTTTTAAAAATATATTTTTATTGATTTTAGAGAGAGAAGGAGGAGGAGGGGAGAGGAGAGTAGGGGGAGAGAGAGAGAGAAAGAGAGAGAGAGAGAGAGAGAGAGAGAGAGAGAGAGAGAGAGAGAGAGAGAGAAGAGAGATATCATGGATTAGTTGCCTCCCATATTCACCAAACCACAAATTGGGCATGTGCCCTGTCTGGAATCAAACCTGAACACAACACTCAAACCACTGAACAACACAGTCCAGAGCTTGCTGATCCTTTTGAGCCCGCCTTGTCTTTACATTCATCTTTTAATTGGTTCTTTGACCAGGGCATTATAGGTCAAAGTATCAATGGCTTCCTGAATAATAATTCTTATCCTGGGTTCCTCTGTATATGCACTCACAGCAAATATTCCAGGAAGGGACCATGTCCTCTTGAAGTCCATATAGGCCTGTTTAACATCAGCCAGTTCTTCCTCAGAACCTTTGCATGTCTTAGCATGAATGTCTTCTGGAGATATCTTTTTAAAGAGTGACTACCAATATCTCTCCCAGTCCCAATCTTGGTTGAGCACATCAGAATCCTAGTCCACTGTTCACTGCTCATCATATCCTGCTCTCTGCTCTTTGTCACTCAGAACGGAATAGACTTTCCGGAGGACCTGAACGTGGTGGGGAGCATCCTTCATATACTCTGTCCTGATGCTCTTGCAGGGACATCTTGTGGTAGCCACATGGAACCTTGACATCAGGGGACTCACCCTGAAAGCCCAACACTCAGTAAAGGTAGGTGTTGTGGAACACTATTTTGCACAGATCCATCAGCCCCTTGGCCAGCAGAGGTGTAGAGCAGGTGGAAGCCTCCAAAGAAAACAACAGGTCCCAGCGATACTGGATAGACTTCCCACCAGTGTCTTTCCATTGGTGGTTTTCTCCATTCTTAGGCAGTACGCATCAGTTTGCCTTTTTTCTCCTCCCTTCATGATCAGCTTGGAGATACCTGGCATCCTGATATCTCTTATCTAGTACAAAAGAGCAACATGCAATGTGGCTCGGTGGTTGAGCGTTGACCTATGAACCAGGAGGCCACTGTTTTTATTTTGGTCAGTGCACACGCCTGGGTTGTGGACTCAATCCCCAGCAGATCAATGATCCTCTGTCATCATTGATGTTTCTATCTTTCTCCCTCTTCCTTCCTCTCTGAAATCAATAAAAAATATATTTTTAAAAAAGAGAAACCTACAGCATGGAATAACTTGAATGTTTTTGTAGCTGTCCCTTTCCCCTTCCCACTCTCCAGCAACAACCCATACAATTAAGCAGCTGGAAAAGGTATGAACAGACAATATATACACACAAAAATAGCGTGTGTGTGTGTGTGGGGGGGAGAGCACTGGACTAAGGTTCAGGAGCCACACTGATTTAAACCCAGATCTAAGATTCCTTCTGGTTCTTGGGTGATTTGATTTAGCACATTCAATCACACTGGTATTAAAGAACAATAGTAATTTTATACTTATTAAAGTAGTAAATATTATCAAACACAATGCTGGTTTGGCTTGGAGGAAAAGGATAGAGAAACTATCCTCATACTGTTCCTGCAGCAGGATAAATTAGGATAATTCTTTTGAAGGGAAATTTGGCAATATATATCAGAAGTCATAACATATATTCATGTCTTTTCACGTAGTAATTTCACTCCTGGAAATTTATCATTAAGGTAATTATTCAGCAGAAGGAAAAAACTATATATACAAATACATTGTACCTGCCATTACGCATAATTTCAAAAAAATGTTATTAACCAAAAGTAGCCAGAGTAGTTACGTGAATTAATACACATAGATTGAATAGAATATTATGTGGACAATAAAAATCTTAATTCTGAGGACTGCAATAAACTTTAAAAAGCCTAAACACAATAAAATTAAGAGGTTAAAGGGCAAAAACAGAACACACAATTGTACAGACATTTTCATTGTAACTCTATCAAAACATATCACCAGAAACAATTGTGTTGGGTGATGGGATTACAGATAAAAATGATTTTGTTTTTTCCTTTTATGAAGTACACTTTCTAAAATAAGTTAAAAATAATTTTAAAGTGATAAATAAATAAAACAAGTGCTGGCCCAACACCAAGGAGCCTAATATGATAGTATCTTCTCTCCCTGGGCTGCCCTTTTATATCTACTAACTCCTGGCATTTGCTTCTAATACGGAAGGAGGGAAAAAGAGAAAAAAGGGGTATTGCTAAAGGAGAGGTACCCAAGAAAACCTGCCTATGAAAATCAGAAGACATGTTGCTTCTGAATGCCTCTGCTTACTATGCTAAAGAAGTTGAGCATTCCAATGGACTAGGTTCCCTTCCTTGCCTTTATATAAATTTACCTAACAATAGAAAACATTTATTTTCAGCAACTGTGAAAATAAGTATTTCTTTTCCAGAAGATATATTATTTATTTATTTATTTAATGTTTATTTTAATAGATCTTAGAACAATAATAAACAACATTTAAAAATTATAACATTTATAATTCCATCACGTGAACAGGTTTCCCTTTCTGAATGTTAACATCAATGAACATAAATAATTTTTAAATATTGCAATTATGGTATAATGCCATTTTGAATTCCATGTTTTTATAAGCACATTTTTATTCCCATAGTCTTAATAGTTATCATTTTAATGACTGCATAATATTCCCTATGCATGATGGATCATAATCTATTAAACCATGTCCCTAGTGTTTGTCATCCTCGGCCATTTCCAATTTTTTGCTAGCCTCCATTTCATTTTTATTTAAAGGAACGAAGCTCTTTTGAGGAACATTGTCTAGCTGATTAAGGTAAAAGACTTCCAACCCTTATCTGAAATCCTATACTTGGCTTTTCAATATTCTAGACCAGGGATTGCCCATTAAGATGAGTCTCTGAGAGAGGGCAGCCAGCATGCAGATTTTGGAGTGTGGTGGCAGCTGGAATGAAACTGCTGCTGGGTTTTGCTCTGTTCTATTTCTGGCTACACAGGGGGAAGTTCAGCCTATGGAATAGATCAGAAGGAAATTATTAAACTTGTTTTCCTGAGTTGGACGGTGGTTTGGATAGACCTAGGTTCATGTCCCAGCTCTAGCTCTTACTAGCTATATAATTGGCACACCTGTCTTAAAATGATCCTCAACTCCCCATCTGTAAATGAGGAACTGGACTAGTTATCCATTAGTCTGTTTCACAATCTTATTCACTTCCCAAAGTCTCTGATCCACTTTAATATCCCTCACTCTCAGGAAATAATCTTGACTTCACCTTCTACTTTATTGACCCTCTAGTTATCTTCCAGCATGATTTACTTCAACTTCCTCCCTTACCCAGTCTCTTCTCTTTCTCTCCTATGTCAGAGAAAAAAAATGTCTTACTCCCAGCTTTTAAACCTAACCCCTCCTACTTCTGTAAAGAATGTGCTCCATTAATTATATCCTGTCAACATGTTCAATTTCTCCCTCTCTTCTTCCTTCCTCTGTCTATAAACATACTCGATATTTCTCATTCTATAAACCAGTGGTTCTCAACCTTCCTGATGCCGTGACCCTTTAATACAGCTCCTCATGTTGTGGTGACCCCCAATTTCATTGTTACAAACTGAACATAATTAAAGCATAGTGATTCATCACAAAACAATATGTGATTATATATGTGTTTTCCGATGGTCTTAGGCGACCCCTGTGAAAGGGTCGTTCGACCCCCAAAGGGGTCGCGACCCACAGGTTGAGAACCGCTGCTATAAACCTTCCCTGGATCCAGTAACCACTTTGAGATTTTTTTTCTTCCCTTTTTTTTTGTCACCAAGCTAAAAGCTGGTCATCTGTATACATGTCTGTATTTTCACAAGGTCAACAATAACAGTCTAATGCCACTTATTCCCTTAAATTATTCTCCTCTGCTAATTACTTCTTCTGTTGGCTTTGCTGGGGCCTCTTCTCCCACTTCTAATAGTAAAGGGTGTCCCAAAATTCACGCAAGAAGTAATTTTGATAGAAAACACAGGTTTATAATAAAAAATTGTAATTTTTTTATTGATTCATAAAGTATACAGTATAGGGTTATGTATGGAATAGCATATCAGGCAAATGGCCTCCACAGCTTTGCTGGCACATACACACTCTTTTGTTGAAATTTTCCATGATTGTTTTGCATAAATGTGGCTTAATTTCGTTGATATAGTGCTCAATTTCCTCCTTCAAGGCGTGGGTGGTTGTGGGCTTGTTAGCATAAACCTTAGACTTCAAAAAACCCCAAAGAAAAAAGTCCAACGGTGTTAAATCGCATGATCTGGGCGGCCAATTCTGACCACCAAGGCGGGAAATTACATGACTAGGAAATGACTCATGCAGGGACATCAATTCGGCACCATGGTCAAAAATTGGACATTTTTGAGCCCTACCCGGTTTGGCTCAGTGGATAGAGCATCGGCCTGCGGACTGAAGGGTCCAAGGTTCGATTCCGGCCAAGGGCATGTACCTTGGTTGTGGGCACATCCCCAGTAGGGGGTGTGTAGGAGGCAGCTGATCGATGTTTCTCTCTCATCGATGTTTCTAACTCACTATCCCTCTCCCTTCCTCTCTGTAAAAAATCAATAAAATATATTTAAAAAAAAAGATTACAACCTAACATAATTGAAGCTGAAGTATTAGGAGGATCTGTGGAAGGAGAGGTTGTTCTGATTCCAAGAATTGATTTGTCCCCGTTTGACACTGGCCTCCCATTTAAATTAATTCTAAGACAGTTTCCTGTGATGCCAGCATTTGTGATGACTATTAATAAATCACAAGAACAAACTCTAGACAGAGTAGGAATATTCCTACCTGAACCCGTTTTTGGACATGGTCAGTTATATGTTGCTTTCTCTTGACTTCAAAGAGCATGTGATGTTAAACTTAAAGTTGTAAATACTTCATCACCAGGGAAATTAGTCAAGCACTCTGAAAGTGTTTTTACTCTTAATGTGGTATACAGGGAGATATTAGAATAAGTTTAATCACTTTATCTATCATTGTTTTTATCAATGTTGTTTTTATATCATGTTTTTGTTGTTTTATATCATGTCTTTGTTATATCATGTTGTTATTGTTTATTTATTAATCAATTTATATATTATTTTCATATAAATCTTACTAATTGTCTTTTATCTTTCTATTATAGAGAAAGGCAAATAGCAATATTAAAATATTTCTTCTAATTAATTTCCTTTCAATGTGCATGAATCCATGCATTGGGCCACTAGTAATTAATAATAATGCATACTGAAACTTGCTAAGAGAATAAATATTAAGTGTTCTCACCATCAGAAAATGTAACTGTGAGGTGATGCGTATGTTTATTAGCTTGATTGTGGTAATCATTTAACAATGTACACATTTATCGAATCATCCTGTTGTACGCCTTAAATATATACTTTTATTTTTCAAAAATAATTTGTTAATAAAATTTCGTGTTGTGTTCTTACCACAATCAAATTTAAAAAAAGAAATGCAAGTTCTAAAGGGTAAAAAAAATCTAATAAGAATAACTAATAATTAATCATAGTAAGTAATAATTTTGAACATGTCAAAACTATAATAAACAATGGTATTGTTTAAAAACATTAGAAAGTGTAATCACAATTGGGTTTTGCTATTTTACCCAAACTGACATTCTCTACCTTGTAATTGGAGTGCTTCAACCATCTATATATATATAAAAGGCTAATATGCTAAGTGTCTGACCATGCTACTGGTCACTATGATGCGCACTGACCACCAAGGGGTAGACACTCAATGCAGTAACTGCCGTGACACATACTGGCCTTTTTCAGATAAATGGCACCACTGGCCTGGCACCCACCAAGCAACACTAGGCTTCCCCCAAGTGGGACACAGGCCCCGCCACCACCTTGGAGCAACAGCCCACCAAATCACAGCCAATGCTGTCCACAGCCCAGCCCAGCCCGGAAACAGTGGCTGTGGGCGCCGGGTAATGACATCACACAGCAACGCCCAGCTTCCTCTCCCTAGCAACTAGCCTCCTTGGAGTTTCTTCAGCCCAGGAACATGACTTTCTTTATAGCCAGGTGGAAACATTTTACACTTTAACCAAATGTCTGTGAAGCGTTTTCCCGTGCCTTGTCTCATTTGATCCTCACAGAAGTCCTGGAGTAGGTAGATAGGAGACTCGGTGGAATCCTATTTTCTTTTCATTAGCCAGAAAATGGAGATTTAGAAAACTTAGAAACTTGACCTGACTGAAAAGAGGTAAGCAATGGTGGACCTTGAAAATGACTTCAGGTTTTCTCACTGCGCATAATATAGTCAAACATTGCTGCAGTTGCCACTGTGGAGAACAGTATGGAGTTTCCTCAAAAATTTAAAAATGGAACTCACATTTGACCCAGTGATCCCACTTCTAGGAATATATCCCAAGAAACTAGAAACACCAATTAGAAAGAATATATGCACCCATCGCTTCTCGGCCTTTTGGCTAAGATCAAGTGTAGAAAGAATATATGCACCCCTATGTTCATAGCAGCACAGTTCACCATAGCTAAGATTTGGAAACAGCCTAAGTGCCCATCAGTAGATGAGTGGATTAAAAAACTGTGGTACATCTACACAATGGAATACTATGCTGCAGTAAAAAAGGAGTTCTTATCATTTGAAACAGAATGGATGGAAGTGAAGAGCATTATGCTAAGTGAAATAAGCCAGTCAGAGAAAGATAAATATCACATGATTTCACTCATTTATGGAATATAATGAACATAAATTGATGAACAAAAACAGATCCAGAGACAGAGAAGCATTGATCAGACTGTCAAACCTCAGAGGGAAGGTAGGGGAAGATGGGGTTAAGGGGGAGAGATCAACCAAAGGACTTATATGCACGCATATAGGCCTAACCAATGGACACAGACAACAAGGGGGTGAGGGCATGATTGGGAGGGATGGGGGTAATGTGGGGATAAGGACACATATGTAATAACTTAATCAATAAAGAAATTAAAAAAATAAAATGAAATTACAAAATAAAAACATATAAAAAATAATGTGATTGCTGAAAAAATAATTTACCCTTTGTTCTCCCTGCATGATCTACAATAATAATCTGTTTTTTTATTGATATTTACTGTTGTGTTGCTGACAATTACCTGAAAGAGAAGTTGGGGTGCTTCACTGGGCTGGAAAAAGTTTAGCTCCATCAGAAAGCAGGCCTAATTAAGCAAGTTTGTTCTATATCTATAAAAGTCTAAGTTGATTTGCGCATGCAGGATACATATAAAGCTCTCGCTGGTGCCAATCACACGCATGCGTTTTGATCTGTCATTGTGGATCGTGAATTTGGTTGACACTTCTAGTATAGAAAGGGTGAATAGCGACATTAAAATACCTTTTCTAATTAGTTTCCTTTCAATGTGCACGAATTCGTGCACCGGGCCACTAGTCTATAATAATAAAAGCATAATATGCTAATTAGACTGAACAGTTGAACAACTTTCTGGATGTCCTTCCAGATGTTCTCCTGGATGACCTTCTGGATGAAGCCGGGGTTATGAAGGCCAAGGCAAGCCGCGCAGCTGCAAGGGCTGAGCCCCTTGCATGAATTTTCTGCATCAGGCCTCTAGTATACATATAATGTGAATACTGGCATAGTCAGGCTTAAATATTATCTTTTAAAAATATTTTTAAAATTTATTTTTAGAGAGAGAGGAAAGGAGAGGGGGAGAGAGAGACAAACACCAATCTCCTGCCACTTGCACACCCCCTACTGGGGACCAAACCTCAACTTGGGAATGTGCTGTGACCAGGAACCAAACTGTCAACCTTTCGGTGCACAGGACGATGCCCAACTAACTGAAACACACTGGCCAGGGCTTAGATCTATTATCTTGTTATTTGTTTTCAATTTGTTCTATCTAGTTTTTGTCCCCACCTCTATATCTGCCTTCTTTTGGACTTAGTATCTTTTATGATTCCATTTAACTGTTTTTGCTAGATTATTAGCTAGAATTCTGTTTTTTATTTTACTGGCTGTTTGAAGGTTTATGGTATACATCTTTAACTTATCACAACAGACCTTTTAGCGATGTTGCACCACCTCCTAGATCCTATAAGAACCTTAAAATCGTATATTTTATTTCTGCCCCTTTGACCTTTGTGTTATTTTCATGTATTTTACTTTTTTAAAATCCTCACCTGAGGGTATGTTTTTTTTGATCTTAGAGAGAGAAGAAGGGAGAGAGAGAGTGAAACATTGATGCAAGAGAGAAACATCATCAATTGGTTGCTTCCCTCATGTGCCCTGACCCGAGATTGAACCCACAACCTTTTTGGTGCACAGGACAATGCTCCAAACAACTGAGGTACTCGGCCAAGACATTTTACTTTTAAGTATGTTAGAAATCCCACAATACATTTTTATTTTGTTTAAATACTCAATTATTTTTTTCATTAGAATTAAATGATAAAAATATATATTAATGCATGTAATTACCATTTTTGGTGTTATTCATCCCTTCTGGTTCATTTCATTTAGTTCATTTCATATTTCTATTTGGTATAATTTTACTTCTTCCTAAAGGATTTCTTTTAGTATTTCTCCTAGTGAGGGTCTGTTGGTGATGAATTGGTTTGGCTTTTTTAAGTCTGAAAACTCTTTATTTCATTTTCATTTTTGAAAGATATTTTCATTGGACAAAAATTTGTACATTGACAGATTTTTTTCTTTTGGTTCTTTAAAGATGTTGTTCCACAGTCTACTTGCTTGCATATTTATGATAACTAGTCTGTTCTCATTCTTTGTTCCTTTGAATATAATGTGTTTTTTCCCCATTGGCTGTTAAAAATTTTTCTGCATTTATTGTATTCATTTTCCCCCTCTGAGTGTTTTTAATATTTTATCTTTAGCAATTATTTTGAGCAAGTTAACTATGATGAGTATTGGCTTGTTGTTTTTTTCTTTTCTCTCCACATTTTTTAGGTTCTTTGAACTTCTGAATATAGAAGCTTATATTTTTCATCAAATTTAGAAAATTTTGGTTATTAATTTTTCAAATACTTTTCAGGGCCTCCCACTTTCAAGCATTCCAATTACACCTGTATTATGTTGCTTAAAGTTTTCCCACAGCTCACTGATGCTCTTTTAACTTTTCAAAATTCTCTTTTTTTCTATGTGTTTAATTTTGGATAGTTTCTGTTGTTGGGCCTTGAAGTTTATTAATCTTTTTTTCTGCAATGTCTAATTTGTTGTTAACCCATGAAGTGTATTTTTCATCTAACAATTTTAGTGTATATTTTTAGAAGTTCAATTAGGGTATTTTTATATCTTTTATATCTCTAGTTCATTCTTTGACCATATGTAATACAGTTATAATGTCTTCATGTGTCCTTCTCTACTAATTGCAACATCTGTGTCAGTTCTGAGTTCCTTTCAATTGACCAATTATTCTCCTCATTATGGGTTGTGTTTTCCTGCTTCTTTGCATACTCAGTAAGCTTTGATTGGATGCCAGATATTGTGAATATTACTATGTTGTGTGCTGGGTATATTTGTATTCTTATAAATCTTCTTGAAGTTTGCTCTGGGATGCGGTTATGTTACTTCGGAAAAGTTTGACCCTTAGAGGTCTTGTTTTTATGATTTAATATGTGAGTCTGAAATATTACTCAAGCTAGGGCTAATTATTTTCCATTACTGAGATAAGACCTTCCTGAGTACTACACCCAATGCATTGTGAATTATGAGTTATTCCATTCTGGCTGGTGGGAGCAGACACTATTCATGACTTCATATGAATGTTCCATTCTGTATAATCTGTTCATAGGGCTTTTTCCCTGGCTTTGAGTAATTTTCTCACATGCATGTACTATTCAGCACTCTGCTGAATACTCAAGAAAGACCATCTGCAGGTCTCTAAGTGTCTTTTTTGTGCAACTCTTACCTCCTCAGTACTCTGACCTATGAACTCTAGCTACTGTAGTGTCCTTGGACTCTCAGCTTCATCTCCTCAACTTGGAATGCACTGGGATCTCATAACAGCAAGATGGGCAACGTTAGGATTCATTTTGTTTGTTTCTAATTTCTCAGGAATTATGATTTTTCATTGCCTGATAGCTAGTGTGTTTAAAATCCTAATTCAATACATTTTGTTTGGATTTTTTTAGGGACAGGGATGTCACAAGTGGCAGGGTAAATTTGGTACCTCTGACTTTGTCTTGGTTGGAAGTAGAAATATTATCCTACTTAGTATTTTTATACAAGAGCTCTATTGATACGTATTTCCTTACCATACAATTTATCTATTTAAAGTACACAAATCAATGGTTTTCAGTATCACAGAGTTGTGCAACCATTACCATCATCAACTTTACATTTTTATCACACCAAACAGAAATCTCTTACCCATTAGCAATCACTCTGCATTTCCCTCTACTCCCTCTTTCCCAGCCTTAGGCAACCATTAGTTTACTTTCTGTCTCTACAGATGTACTTATTCTGGCCATTGCATATATGTGGTCTTTAATGATTGGCTTCTTTACATGGTATATTTTCAAGATTCATCTCTGTTGTATCATATATCAATACCTCATTATTTTTTATGACCTGGAGAATATTATGCTAAGTGAAATAAGCCAGTCAGAGAAAGACAAGTATCACATGATCTCACTCATATGTGGAATCTCAAGAACAAAATAAACTGATGAACAAAATAGATCCAGAGACATAGAAACTTGGAACAGACTGATGAATCTCAGAATGAAGGCGGGGGTCAGTGGGAAGAGATTAACCAAAGAACTTAAATGCATATATGGGTAATAGTGTGGCAAACAAAGGCCTGGAGCAGAAGGGGCAGGCTAGAAGGGATCAATGGGGAACGAAGGGAGACATCTGTAATACTTTCAACAATAAAGATAATTTTTTTAAAAAAGAAAAGGCTATTTGGGCTATAAAGCAGGTTGTGAAAAAACAGTTGAGAAACTTGTCTCAGAAAAAAGAAACCCTCATTCAGTTGTAATAGAAACTGATCAAAGAGGGATTAAAGTAAGTTAAAAGTGGGAAGTCTGGTTGCCAGAGAAACCTTTTCCTGATTGTAAGGAACCGTTCACTGGAGAGGAGCTGCTGATGTGGGCACTGTTGCCTCCATCATCTTTGTTTTCATTTAGCTTTGATTATCAGGCAATGAGCAAGCAAGCTAGAAGCAGTTCTGGGAGTCAGTGTCATAACCACAGTAACAGGCATGCTGGAACCTTTACAGGAGAAAAGATAGGTCCTAGCTGGTTTGGGTCAGTAGATAGGGCATCAGCCTGCAGACTAAAGGGTCCCGGATTCGATTCAGGTCAAGGGCACGTGCCTGGATTGCAGGCTCGATCCCCAGTGGGGGGCATGCAGGAGGCAGCCGATCAATGATTCTCTCTCATCATTGATGTTTCTCTCTCTCTCTCTCTCTCTCTCTCTCTCTCTCTCTCTCTCTCCCTCTCTAAAATCAATAAAAATATACATATTTTTAAAAAGGACAGAGTAGATTAGCAGGCAGTGACGGTAGAAGGGAATCTCTGGGTTATAGGGTCCAACCTAAAGAAGGGAGATGACCAAAAGTCTAAGTTGCAAACAGGATCCAAGGGGATGGGGTTAATTAAGATCTTATTTGCACTGGTTTTGAGAGCCAATTTGGAGCCTTGGAACCGGAAACACGATTTGCAATGTGGTAATAACCACAGAAATTTGGGTGGACGTTTCAAACTAGCAAATGCCATAGAAGCCACTAGAACAGCCGTGGGCAAACTACGGCCTGCGGGCCGGATCCAGCCCGTTTGAAATGAATAAAACTAAAAAAAAAAAAAAGACCGTACCCTTTTATATAATGATGTTTACTTTGAATTTATATTAGTTCACACAAACACTCCATCCATGCTTTTGTTCCGGCCCTCCGGTCCAGTTTAAGAATCCATTGTGGCCCTCGAGTCAAAAAGTTTGCCCACCCCTGCACTAGAAGCTCCATGAGAGTTGGGGTCTCTCTTGTTCACTGCTTATCTCCAGTGCCTACAATAATTCTTGACACAGGTATGTATTCCATAAATCAGTGTCAAATAAATGAAGCCCATTTCTTCATACTAGAGATTCCCTCAGACACTCCAGATCATATCCTTAGGGTAGTGGGCTAATTCTGAACTTCAGCTCCTTATGTTTTCAGGCTTGGCAGGAGCTTGGTGAAGCTGACTATGAAGGCTAAAGATACTTTGTTTCTTCAGTTTCTAAAAATGGGCATGTGTCTGGTAGGTAGTCTCCTTTACTCTGATCTCAACACAAAGGTTACCTCCTCAGAAAGGCTTTCTCCAACCACTATAACTAAAATGTCCTTCAACACTTAGCAAGTCATTCTATATCTCATTACTTTGTTTTAGTTTCTTCATTATCTGAAAGATTGTGAGGTATTTGTCTATACGCTCAGTGTCTGTGTCCTTCATTAGAGAATATAAGCTCCAAAAATCAGGGACTTTGTCTCATTCCTGACCATATTTCTGAAAAGTGTTCAATATGTAACAGGTATTCAGTAAATATTTGTTGAATCGCAAGCTGGAGGAACCAGTTTAATAAAGAGTTAATATGAATGTAAGAACCACTTCCTGTTTTTCTAAGATGGCTGCTGACAGGATGGCAGGCTGCAAGATAGTGTGTGAGTGAGAGAACAAAAGGAGAGTGAGTGGATGTGTGGTGAGTGTATGTATTTTTGAGTGAGGGATAGCTATATTCTAAGGAATTGTTGGGGACTGCCGAATCGGGCTCCCCTGGCCAGGCAGCCTCTACTGCTGCTGAAATCTCTCCTGGAGTGGCCGGCTCTGTGCAGAGACTGCACCATCTTGAAGGGGAAAGTGGCGGTGATCTAAAGCCAAGCCTTAACTTCAAACAGGGAGACCCCCGGACACCTCCCAGGACCTTACAACCATAACCTCCAGGGACCAGCTACCTCAGCTGTGAACCCAGGAATACCAAGAATCCAGCCTCTCTGACCTTGGGCACTTAGAAAGTCTGTCCAGGAGGAGACAAAGCAGCATGAGTACACAAATGACCACAGTGCCTTCTCACAGATCAGAGAGAAGGAACAGCTGAATTGATTAATATTCACCCAAAATTGGTGAATTAAACACAGTTAGTGAGAAATCCATGGATGGTGAGAAATCCATGGATGGTGAGAAATCCGTGGATGAAAAGGTCAGCTCTTTCCTAGAGAGAGGTAAGATCTGGGGTCCAGGCTGAAGGGAGAAACACATGTGAAATGTGCGTGAAACGCACCCAGCGGGAACTAGAGTCTCAAAGGAAGATTGCACCCCACAACATACACACTGTTGGGGAGAGAGAGAGCTAGATAACCAGACATCCAGAGAGGAGCGAACATGGGGAGACAAAGAAAAAGCCCACATACAAAAGAAAGGGAGACATCACCAGAAGAGGAAGTAAATGAAATGGAGGCAAGCAAAATGTCAGAGACAGAATTCAGAGAAATGGTCATAAGGTCACTGAAAAGGATGGAAGACAAATTCAACATGTGTAAGAACCAATAGGAAATGAAGAAGAACCAAGAAGAAATGAAGAATGACATAACTGCAATAAAGAACTCAATAGAAAGCATCAACAGTAGACTAGAATAAGCAGAGGACTGCATCAGTGATCTAGAAGACAAGGTAGAAAAAAATACCCAAGCAGGGTGGCATCTAGAAAAAAAAATTTAAAAACAGGAGGAGAGCCTAAGGAAACTTTGGGACAACACAAAATGAAACACCATCCGCATAATAGGGGTCCAGAAGGAGAGGAAACTGAGCAAAGAATAGAGAATCTGTTTGAAGAAATAATGACAGAGATCTTCCCTGATATAGAAAAGAAAAAACTCACACAAGTCCAAGAAGCTCAGAGTCCCAAACAAGATGAACCCCAAAAGACCGACACCAAGACACATTATAATTAAATTGGCAAACACCAACGACAAAGTAAGAATCTTAAAGGCTACCAGAGAGAGACAGAAAGTTACATACAGAGGATCCCCCATCAGACTATCAACTGATTTCTCAACAGAAACACATCAGGCCAGAAGGGAATGGAATGAAATATGCAGTCATGCAAAGGAAGGGTCTGAATCCAAGGATACTGTACCCAGCAAGGCTATCAATCAAAATTGAGGGTGAAATAAGGAGCTTCACAGACAAAAAAGGACTAAGGGAGTTTATTACTACCAAACCAGCAATTCAAGAAATGCTAAAGAGTCTGCTGTAAAAAGAAGAAATAGGAAGGGAAGAAGAAACACAGGCATAAAGAATAAAAATGGCGACAAACAAGTACCTATAAATAATAACTTTAAATGTAAATGGATTAAATGGCCCAATCAAAAGACCTAAGGTAGCTGAGTGGATAAGAAAACATGACTGATATATCTGCTATCTACAGGAAACCCACCTCAGAACAAAGGACTCACACAGACTGATGGTGAAGGAATGGAAAAAGGTTTTTCAAGCTAATGGAAAGGAAAAAAGCTGGGGTAGCAATACTTATATCTGATGAATTAGACCTCAAAGTGAAGGACATAACAAGAGATAAGGAAGGTCACTTCATAATACTAAAGGGAGCAATTCAACAAGAAGCTATAATTTTGGTAAACAAATATGCACTCAATACAGGAGCACCCAAATACATAAACAAACTTCTGGAGGATATTAAGGGAGAGATTGACAGCAATACAGTCATAGTAGGGGACTTTAATATCCCACTAACAAATTCTCTAAACAAAAAATAAGCGAAAAAACGCAACGCAATCCTAAATGACTCACTAGATCAGATGGAATTAATTAACATCTTCAGAACATTTCAACCCAAAGCCACAGAATATACATTCTTCTCAAGTGACCATGGGTCATTCTCAAAGATATTCCACATATTGGGACACAGGCAAAGTCTCTTGAAATTCAAGAAATAGAAATCATATCAAGCATCTTCTCAGATCAGAATGGCATAAAAATAGAAATCAATCACAATAAAAAATTCAAACACCTGGAGGCTAAATAGCATGCTATTAAACAATGATTGGGTTACCAAAGAGATCAAAAAAGAAATAAAAAGCATCAAGGCAACAAATGACAATGAAAACACAACAATCCAAAATCTATGGGACACAGTGAAAGCAGTCTTGAGAGGGAAGTTCATAGCTCTACAGGCCTATCTCAAAAAACAAGAAACAATGGTAATGAACTATCTAACCCTACAACTCAAAGAGTTAGAAAGAGAGCAACAAGAAAAGAACAACATAGAGACCAAAAAAAAAAAAAAAATAAAAAAGATCAACAAAACCAAGAGCTGGTTCATTGAAAGGATAAACAAGATTGATGAACCTCTAGCCAGGCTCACCAAGAAGCAAAGAGAGAGGACCCAAATAAACAAAATCAGAAACGAAAGATCGGTTTGTATTACCGATCCCACAGTAATACAAACGATTAGGAAAAAATACAATGAACAACTCTATTCCAACAAAATGGACAACCTAGTTGAAATGGACATATTCTTAGAAAAATACATGCTCCCAAAACTCAATCAAGGAGAATCAAAAAACCCGAATAGGCCAATAACTACCAAAGAAATTGAAATGGCAATAAAAAATTTTTCCGGCAAACTAAAGGTCTGTTCCGGACGGCTTTACAGGGGAGTTCTACCAAGCATTCAAAGAACTAAAACCTATCCTCTTCAGACAATTACAAAAAATTCAAGAGGAGGGCACACTTCTAAGCTCTTTCTGTGAAGCCAGCATTACCTTAATCACAAAACCAGATAAAAACACCACAAAAAAAAGAGAAATACAGGCCAATATCCTTGATGAACATAGATGCTAAAATTCTCAACAAAATTCTATCAAATCTGATTCAACATTACATTAGAAAGATCATATACCATGACCAAGTGGGATTTATTCTGGGGATGCAAGGATGGTACAATATCCACAAATCAATTAATGTGATATATCACATAAACAAACTGCGAGACAAAAATCACATAATCATATCAATCGATGCAGAAAAAGCATTTGACAAAATCCAACACCCTTTCTTGATAAAAACTCTCAGCAAAATGGGAATAGAAGGATCATACCTCAACATAATAAAAGCCTTATATGACAAACCTACAGCCAACATCATACTCAATGGCCAAAAACTAAACTCATTTCCCCTAAGAACAGGAACAAGACAAGGATGCCCACTTTCACCACTCCTGTTCGATATAGTACTGGAAATGCTAGCCATAGCGATCAGACAAGGAGAAGATATAAAAGGCATCCAAATTGGAAAAGAAGAAGTAAAACTGTCCTTATTCGCAGATGACATGATACTGTACATAGAAACCCTCAAAGTCTCCATCAAAAAACAACTAGACCTAGAAAAAACAGCAAGAGGGAGAACCAAGATGGCGGCATAGGTTAACGCCGGAGTTTGCTGCTTTGAACAACTACTTCAAAAGTGAAACTAAAAGACGGAACGGACATCACCCAGAACCACAGGAACGCTGGCTGAGTGGAAGTCCTACAAATAGGAGGAAAGAGAAACGCATACGGACACTCAGAGGAGGCGCAGTGCTGAAGTCAAATTCTGAGGTGCGGAGTGTGCGGAGCGGGCTGGCGGCGGAGGGCGCGGTTGGCGTTTTCAATCGGGAGGGAGTCACAGAATCTGAGCTCCAGATACGGGCGAGTCTCTAGAGACCCAGACTCAAATGGGAGAAGCGGGACTGTCTGGCTTCGGTCAGAGCGAGTGTAGCTTTCTCTCCGAGCTTTGCAGCCGGGGCTGGAACTCAGAGAGGCAGAGCCCCTGGGGACAGGACTGAGAGCCGCCATAACTGCTCTCTCCGGCCCACCCTGTTGATCCTGTGCGACCCGCCCCGCCCAAGCCCTGCACACAGGCATTTGCCGGATAGCCTCAGGCAAAGGCTAGATTAGCACCTCCCTAGAGGACAGAAGTTCTCTCACTGCTGACACAGCTGATTCTCATAGCCACTTGGCCTGGAGGTCAAACCCTCCCTGGAATTAGCTACAACAATCAAGATTTAACTATAAGACTGAGAACAAAGATCACTAGGGGGTGCACCAAGGAAGCATAACAAAATTCGGAGACAAAGAAACAGGACAAAATTGTCAATGGAAGATATAGAGTTCAGAACCACACTTTTAAGGTCTCTCAAGAACTGTTTAGAAGCCGCCGATAAACTTAATGAGATCTACAAGAAAACTAATGAGACCCTCGATCTTATATTGGGGAACCAACTAGAAATTAAGCATACACGGACTGAAATAACGAATATTATACAGACTCCCGACAGCAGACCAGAGGAGCGCAAGAATCAAGTCAATGATTTGAAATGCGAGGAAGCAAAAAACACCCAACCGGAAAAGCAAAATGAAAAAAGAATCCAAAAATGCGAGGATAGTGTAAGGAGCCTCTGGGACAGCTTCAAGCGTACCAACATCAGAATTATAGGGGTGCCAGAAGATGAGAGAGAGCAAGATATTGAAAACCTATTTGAAGAAATAATGACAGAAAACTTCCCCCACCTGGTGAAAGAAATGGACTTACAGGTCCAAGAAGCGCGGAGAACCCCAAACAAAAGGAATCCAAAGAGGACCACACCAAGACACATCATAATTAAAATGCCAAGAGCAAAAGATAAAGAGAGAATCTTAAAAACAGCAAGAGAAAGAAACTCAGTTACCTACAAGGGAATACCCATACGACTGTCAGCTGATTTCTCAACAGAAACTTTGCAGGCCAGAAGGGAGTGGCAAGAAATATTCAAAGTGATGAATGCCAAGAACCTACAACCAAGATTACTTTATCCAGCAAAGCTATCATTCAGAATTGAAGGTCAGATAAAGAGCTTCACAGATAAGGAAAAGCTAAAGGAGTTCATCACCACCAAACCAGGATTATATGAAATGCTGAAAGGTATCCTTTAAGAAGAGGAAGAGGAAGAGGAAGAAAAAGGTAAAGATACAAATTATGAACAACAAACATGCATCTATCAACAAGTGAATCTAAGAATCAAGTGAATAAATAATCTGATGAACAGAATGAACTGTTGATTATAATAGAATCAGGGACATAGAAAGGGAATGGACTGACTATTCCTGGGGGGGAAAGGGGTGTGGGAGATGCGGGAAGAGACTGGACAAAAATCGTGCACCTATGGATGAGGACAGTGGGTGGGGAGTGAGGGCGGAGGGTGGGGCGGGAACTGGGAGGAGGGGAGTTATGGGGGGGAAAAAAGAGGAACAAATGTAATAATCTGAACAATAAAGATTTAATTAAAAAAAAAAACAGCAAGAAAGCCCACTGCATGGGAGAACTTATTTGCCAATGTTATCTCCCATAAGGGTTTAATCTCCAACATTTATAGGGAACTCATTCAACTTAACAAAAGGAAGATAAGCAACCCAATCAAAAAATGCGCTATGGATCCAAATAGATACTTTTCGAAAGAGGACATACAGAAAGCCAAGAGACATATGAAAACATGCTCAAAGTCACTAATCATCCAAGAGATGCAAATCAAAACAACAATGAGGTACCATCTCACACCTGTCAGAATGGCTACCATCAACAAATCAACAAATGACAAGTGCTGGCGAGGATGCAGAGAAAAAGGAACCCTTATGCACTGCTGGTGGGAATGCAGACTGGTGCAGCCACTGTGGAGAACAGTATGGAGTTTCCTAAAAAAACTAAAACTGGAACTACCATTTGACCCAGTGATCCCACTTCTAGGAATATATCCTAAGAAAACAGAAACACCAATCAGAAAGGATATATGCACCCCTTTGTTCATAGCAGCACAATTTACCATAGCTAAGATTTGGAAACAGCCTAAGTGCCCATCAACAGATGAGTGGATTAAAAAACTGTGGTACATCTACACAATGGAATACAACACTTCGGTAAAAAAGAAGGAATTCTTACCATTTGCAGCAGTATGGATGGAACTGGAGAGCATTATGCTAAGCGAAATAAGCCAGTCAGAAGAAAATAAATTATCCCATGGTCTCACTCATATATGGAATATAATGAACAACATAAACTGATGAACAAAAACAGATCCAGAGGCAGAAGCACTGATCAGACCGTCAAACCTCAGAGGGAAGGCAGGGGAGGGTGGGGGTAAGAAGGAGAGATAACCAAAGGACTTGTATGCATATAAGCCTAACCAATGGACACAGAACTTGGGGGGGGGGGTTGAGGTCATGATTGGGGGGAGGGGTAATGAGAGGATAAGGACATATATGTAATACCTTAATCAATAAAAAAATATGAGCAATAAAAAAAAACTACTAGACATAATAAATGAATTTGGCAATGTAGCAGGATACAAAATTAACATCCAGAAATCTATGGCCTTTTATACACTAATGAAGCCACAGAAAGAGAAACGAAAAAAACAATCCCATTTACCATTGCACCAAAAAAATTAAGATACCTAAGAATAAACTAAACTAAGGACGTAAAAGACCTGTACTTGGAAAACTTCAGGACATTGAAAAAAGAGATAGAGGAAGACATAAACAAATGGAAGAACATACCATGTTCATGGATTGGTAGAATCAACATCATTAAAATGTCCATACTACCCAAAGCAATCTACAGATTCAATGCAATCCCCATTGAAATACCAATGTCATATTTCAACGATCTAGAACAAACTCTCCAAAAATTCATCTGGAATAAAAAAAGACCCCGAATATCCACAGCAATCCTGAGAAAGAAGATCAAAGTTGGAGGGATCACATTATCAGATATCAAGCTAAAGTGTGTCCCAAAATTCATGCAAGAAGTAGTTTTGATAGAAAACACAGGTTTATAATTAAAAATCGTAAATTTTCTATTGTTTAATAAAGTATGCAGTATAAGGTTATGTATGGAATAGCATATCGGGTAAAAGGCATCCATGGCTTTGCTGGCACATATGCACTCTTGTTGAAATTTTCCATGACCGTTTTGCATAAATGTGGCTGAATTTCAATGAGGCTCATTTTTCATCTTGATGGCTTGGTTAATAGACAAAATTGTTGCATTTGGGGTTCAGAAAATCCACGAGTGATTGTTGAGAAACAAATGCATCCACAACGTGTCACTGTTTGGTGCGGATTTTGGGCCGGAGGCATCATCAGACCATTCTTCTTCAAAAATGCGGCTGCTCAGGCAATAACAAAAGAGTGCGTATGTGCCAGCAAAGCCGTGGAGGCCATTTACCTGATATGCTATTCCATATATAACCCTATACTGTATATTTTATGAATCAATAAAAAAATTTACAATGTTTAATTATAAACCTGTGTTTTCTATCAAAATTACCTCTTGCGTGAATTTTGGGACATCCTTTATATTACCAAGCCACTGTTCCCAAAACTGCCTGGTACTGGCACAAGAACAGACATATAGACCAATGGAACAGAACAGAGAACACAGAAATCTACTCTAGGCATTATGTTCAATTAGTATTTGACGAAGGAGGCAAGAGCATACAATGGCGTCAGAACAGTCTCTTTAATAAATGGTGCTGGGAAATTTGGACAGATACATGCAAAAAAATGAAACTAAACCACCACCTTACACCATACACAAAAACAAACTCAAAATGGCTAAAGGACCTGAATGTATGATGGGAAACCATAAATATACAACAAGGCTCCATAGGCCGCAAAATAGCAGACATATATCGTAGCAATATCTTTACAGAAACAGCCCCTAGGGCAATGGAGACGAAGGAGAAAATAAACACATGGTTCTACATCAAAATGAAAAGCTTCTGCACAGCAAAAGAAACCATCAACAAAACAACAAGAAAGCCCACTGCATGGGTGAACGTATTTGCCAATGATATTTCTGATAAGGGCTTAATCTCCAAAATTTACAGAGAACTCATACAACTTAACAAAAGGAAGATAAACGATGCAATCAAAAAATCGTCAAAGGATCTAAATAGACACTTTTCGAAAGAGGACATACAGAAGGCCCAGAGACATATGAAAACATGCTCAAAGTCACTAATCATCCGAGAGATGCAAATCAAAACAACAATGAGGTACCATCTCACACCTGTCAGAATGGCTATCATCAACAAATCAACAAACAATAAGTGCTGGGAAGGATGTGGAGAAAAAGGAACCCTCCTGCATTGCTGGTGGGAATGCAGACTGGTGCAGCCACTGTGGAGAACAGTATGGAGTTTCCTCAAAAAGTTAAAAATGGAACTCCCATTTGACCCAGTGATCCCACTTCTAGGAATATATCCTAAGAAAACAGAAACACCAATCAGAAAGGATATATGCACCCCTATGTTCATAGAAGCACAATTTACAATAGCTGGGATTTAGAAACAGTCTAAATGCCCATCAGCAGATGAGTAGATTAAAAGCTGTGGTACATCTACACAATGGAATACTATGCCACTATTAAAAAGAAGGAACTTATACCATTTGCAACAGCATGGATGAAACTTGAGAGCATTATGCTAAGCGAAATAAGCCAGTTGGAGAAAGATAAATATCACATGATCTCACTCATATGTGGGATATAATGATCAACATAATTTGATGAACAAGAATAGATCGATCTAGATGACAAATGGTGGGGGGGGGGGTTAGAGAGCAACTAAAGGACTTATATGCACGCATATTAGCATAAACAATGGACACAGACGCTGGGGTGGTGGGGGCTTGCCCGGGCTGGGAAGGGATGGGGGAGGGGATCAATTGGGGGAAAAGGAGACATAAGTAAAACTTTAGACAATAAAAAAAAAAGAATCACTTCCTCCTTTTTCTCAGAGGAGAAAGTGAAGCTCATGTTTAGTTTACACAGTGATTAAACAACTGAGTGTAGTAACAAAGGAATGAGTTTATTCTTATGTATATATTTCTTTCCATTTTACTCTAGCCAGTACATAACTTTATCTCATATGTTGCTTAGAGCGAGTGGGTATTTTCTATTTTAACGGTTTCTTTTGAACCAGAAAAATTGCCAATGGAGCTCACATGCTAATGTATGATTAACTCTGTTCATGAGATATGGAAGTGTTGTCTTCTGTCCATAGTCAAATCTAAGTGTGCATAATCCTGAAGATGGTATTTCTCAAGGAAGGTCTAAGAACTTCCAACATCAAAAATCACTTATCAAAAATGCATTTTACTGGGCCTCATTCTAGATCCATTAAATCATAATCTAAGGGAAACCCCAGGAACCTAAATTTTAAACAAAGTCTCTAGGTGAGTCTTGTCAAGAACTGTGAAGGATTAGAGATTCTACTCAACTTGCAAGTTAACAAGTTATCCTGACATGGTTTCATGGATATTGGTGAAACACATGAAATTCCTGGGTCAGAGACAGGAATTATTATCATTACTATTATTATTTTATTATATAGTTATTATTATTACTTAGCAATACCAGTGGTCAGAATTTTAGCATATGTGTCAGTTTCCCATATCCTAATTCTCACAGGATGACATGAAGAGGGATAAGTGATGAAAGCACATACATTTGGTTATGTTACAGAAGAACACCAAGGTCAGGGCACCTGAATCTTTTATAATGGAAAGTCAGCATGCTTGTTCTTTACTCTAGAAGGAAAGATTATCTTTATTATATGAGACAGAAATAAATGTGTCCCTTTTTCTGGAGGGAGGTACTATCTCTATCTTTGAAGTCTGTTCACTTGAAAAGATAGTCTGGAGCATAGGCAGTCAGGTCCTATACTCATAAGACATGCAGAGACCCATGGAGAATTCTTTCCTAAAAATCTTGATGTCCACTCAAGTTTAGGAATCATTGCCCAAGAAAGACTTAGTCATATCTATAGAGCTACCTTTACATACTCAAGCCTGTTAGATACTGGCAAATATTTTACCTTTCTCTGTTTTTCTCAGCTTGATCCAGCCTCTTTTCTCTAGCTATGTTTCCTTAAGTAATGCTATTCCCATCAAGGTAAACCTTTGCTTTGTAAAATAGTTGCACAAGCTGTCTCAGACACACTGGTGACTCCCACTAAAAGATCTGTTTGAAGAAGTAGGAAAATACCTAGAAAGAAAGCACATAACAATGAGAAAAGGACTTGAGCATTTATTTGTTAACTAAACAAATATTTATTGAACACCTACTCTGTCCCAGTACTGTGCTAGCCACTGGGACTACTAAAATTCATTCATTCAACACATATTTCAGAAGCGCCTGTTATGTGATAGGTACATGTTAGAATAAACTTTAAAGAAATAAAAATACTGTCATTCCCCTCAAGTAAGTTACTAAAGAAGACATCTGTGTTAAAAAAATTGTGCAGTGACGTGATAAAGGCTACAATGGAGAGAGAAGAGATGGAAAAGGAAGGGAATAGAAGGGAAGGCTTTACCACAGAGAAGATGATTGCACTGAGTAGTGAAGCATATGCAGAAATCTTTCAGGTAAGCATGAGATCCCAATCAGAAGGAAGAACATGGACAAAAATGTAGAAGCTTGGAACAGAATGGTGTGTTTAGAAAACTCCAAGTCATTTCATATGGGTGGCATGCGTGGAGTGAAGTGGAAAATGAAAAGATACTAGTAGGGTAGGCAGGGGCTGGATCTCTCTGGGTCTTATCTACTGTGCTGAGAAAGCTGGGTATATCTTATAGGCAATGGGGCCTCACTGCAGGGCAAACCAGGAATTACAAAAATATATTTGCACTTTAATAAATGACAACAAAACAGCAGGGGAAAAATGATGAACAGGAGTTTACCAAAAATGTTCAGTAGGGGGTAGTGAAAGTGGTCCATGGGAAGAACAACATGTGAAAAGGGACAGAGATGTGAAAGATTATGGTGTGTTTAGGGAACATCGAATAGTTTGATGTGGCCCAACTGTCAGTGTTTGGGTGGAGATGAGAGAATAATAAGGCTACAAAGGTCATTCAGATGGCAGATGATGAAGAACACTATAGGGATACAGTGTTACAAGGTGATTTAAGACCATGGCACTAGAGCCGTGCAGCCAGCATTTTAATCCCCCCCTTTTTTTTTTTTTAGTTCACAAGCTGTGTGGACTGAGGAAAATTATTGGACTTCCCTTGCCTCAGTTTCCTCATATATAAAATAAGGATAACTTATAACTACCTCAAAGGTTTGAGGATAAAATCATTAAATATGTAAAAATAAATTAGAATGTTCTTGGTATCATAGAAGTCTTAGCTTCTGTTAATATTGTAAACCATGTTAATAAGTTTGAACTTAATATTTGTTGTTGTTGCAATTGGGTGGTCTCCGATGGCCTTTGAATGGAGAGAGTATACATAAATTGATTTTTTTTTCTCTCGTTCTTTTATTTTTTTTATTTTATTTTTTTTAATATATTTTTTATTGATTAAGATATTACATATGTGTCCTTGTCCCCACGTTACCCTCTACCCCCCACCCCCCCCGCCCCCGCTCATGCCCTCACCCCCCCGTTGTCCATGTCTATTGGTTAGGCCTATATGCTTGCATATAAGTCCTTTGGTTGATCTTTCCCCCTTACCCCTACCCTCCCCTACCTTCCCTCCAAGTCCCGACAGTCCAATCAATGCCTCTCCGTCTCTGGATCAGTCCTTGTTCATCAGCTTATGTTGTTCATTATATTCCACAAATGAGTGAGATCCTGTGGTATTTATCCGCTCTCAAGTTCCATCCATGCTGTGGCAAATGGTAAGAGTTCCTTTTTCTTCTTCCTCTTCTTAAAGGATACCTTTCAGCATTTCATATAATGCTGGTTTGGTGGTGATGAACTCCTTTAGCTTTTTCTTATCCGTGAAGCTCTTTATCTGACCTTCTATTCTGAATGATAGCTTTGCTGGATAAAGTAATCTTGGTTGCAGGTTCTTGCTATTCATCACTTTGAATATTTCTTGCCAGTCTCTTCTGGCCTGCATGGTTTCTGTTGAGAAATCAGCTGACAGTCGTATGGGTACTCCCTTGTAGGTAACTGACTGTCTTTTAAGAGAAAACCAAGATGGTGGCATAGGTTAACGCCGGAGATTGCTGCCTCCAACAACCACTTCAAAAAACAACTAAAAGACGGAACGGACATCATCCAGAACCACAGGAAGGCTGGCTGAGTGGAAATTCTACAACTAGGAGGAAAGAGAATATCATACCCAGACTCAGAGGAGGCGCAGTGCTGAAGTGAAATACTAAGGTGTGGAGTGCACGCGGAGCGGGCTGGAGGCGGAGGGCGCGGTAGTTGTTTTCAATCGGGAGGGAGTTTCAGACTCTGAGCTCCAGATCCAGGCGAGTCTCTAGGGACCCAGACTCAAACAGGAGAAGGGAGAAGCTGGACTGTCTGGCTTCGGTCGGAACTCGAAGGCAGCTTTCTCTCCGAGGTTTGCAGCAGTTGCTGGGACTCTGTGAGGCAGAGCCCCTAGGGACGGAACTGAGAGCAGCCATAACTGCTTGCTCCGGCCCGCCCTGTAGATCCCCGGGGACCCACCCCGCCCAAGCCCTGCACAGAGCCATTTGCCGGATAGCCTCAGGCAAACGCTAGATTAGCACCGCCCTAGAGATCCAGCACAGAAGCTCCCCCACTGCAGACACAGCTGACTCTCATAGCCAGTTAGCCTGGAGGTCAAATCACCCCCAGTATTGCCGACAACAATCAAGGCTTAACTACAACAAGACTGCGCACAAAGACCACTAGGGGGTGCACCAAGAAAGCATAAAAAATGCGGAGACAAAGAAACAGGACAAAACTGTCAATGGAGGATATTGAGTTCAGAACCACACTTTTAAGGTCTCTTAAGAACTGTCTAGAAGCCGCCGATAAATGTAGTGAGATCCTCAAGAAATCTAATGAGACCCTCGATGTTATGATAAAGAACCAACTAGAAATTAAGCATACACGGACTGAAATAACGAATGCTGTACAGACTCCCAGCAGCAGACCAGAGGAGCGCAAGAATCAGGGCAAGGATTTGAAATGCGAAGAAGCAAAAAACACCCAACCAGAAAAGCAAAATGAAAAACGAATCCGAAAATACGAAGATAGTGTAAGGAGCCTCTGGGACAGCTTCAAGCATACCAACATCAGAATTATAGGGGTGCCAGAAGATGAGAGAGAGCAAGGTATTGAAAACCTATTTGAAGAAATAATGACAGAAAACTTCCCCCACCTGGTGAAACAAAGGAGACTTACAGGTCCAGGAAGCACAGAGAACCCCAAACAAAAGGAATCCAAAGAGGACCACACCAAGACACATCGTAATTAAAATGCCAAGAGCAAAAGACAAGGAGAGAATCTTAAAAGCAGCAAGAGAAAGAAACTCAGTTACCTACAAGGGAATACCCATACAACTGTCAGCTGATTTCTCAACAGAAACTTTGCAGGCCAGAAGGGAATGGCAAGAAATATTCAAAGTGATGAATGCCAAGAACCTACAACCAAGATTACTTTATCCAGCAAAGCTATCATTCAGAACTGAAGGTCAGATAAAGAGCTTCACAGATAAGGAAAAGCTAAAGGAGTTCATCACCACCAAACCAGTATTATATGAAATGCTGAAAGGTATCCTTTAAGAAGAGGAAGAAGAAGAAAAAGGTGAAGATACAAATTATGAACAACAAACATGCATCTATCAACAAGTGAATCTAAGAATCAAGTGAATAAATAATCTGGTGATCATAATAGAATCAGGGACATAGAAAGGGAATGGACTGACTGTTCTTGGGGTGGAAAGGGGTGTGGGAGATGCGGGAAGAGACTGGACAAAAATTGTGCACCTATGGATGAGGACAGTGGTTGGGGAGTGAGGGCGGAGGGTGGGGCGGGAACTGGGAGGAGGGGAGTTATGGGGGGAAAGAAGAGGAACAAGTGTGATAATCTGAACAATAAAGATTTAATTAAAAAAAATAAATAAATTGATGTTTTAGAAAAACCACTCACTGTGCTTATATACCTAGCTTTCTCAGCACAGTAGATAAGACCCTGCAAGATCCAACCCCTGCCTATCATGGCAGTGGGGAGGATGGCCAATATGGGACAGAAACTGGAGGCATGGAGCCTTTTAGGAGAAATCCAGGGCAAAATGAGGACTTGACTAATGGTAGTAACAGTAAGATAGACAGGAGGGGACACACATGAGAAAGAATTTGGAGGCAAATTGATAGAATTTGGATAGTTGGGTAAAGGAATGAAAGAAAGGAAAGTTCCTTTTCAGTTAGGGGTCCCAGGTCAGTTTCATATTTGGGAGTGCCATGCCAACTTTTCCCAACTTATGTCCTCCTTTCCTGGTCCTGGACATAGTGACTATAAAACTCTGTTATACTTCCTTGTTTTCCTAAAAGTGTTGTCCTTCTCTAGCCTCAGGCTCTTCAGAACAAAAGAGGTGTTAAAAAATAAAACAACATCTGAGATTTCCTGGAAAAGCTGATAGAATAAATCTGACCTACAGACTCTTACTCAGTTCCTTACCACTGCTGCCAAATACCTAACAAACTAAACAAAGATAAATCATAATAAAAAACTAACAATTTTATCAGCCACAAACAAGCAAGAAAAATAATAAAGATCCACAATATAAATTTCAAAAAGTGGCAGCCAAGGAAGGAAGTTAAAGATCTTAGGGCAGTGTTACAAGGCTTCTAACTCTGTTCCCACCCCCAGAAACAGCACTTAGGGGAAAAGGCAAGTCAACAAAATCCTATCAGTTATCACTAAACCCCACCAATTTGGAGAGTAGTCAACAGGGATTTGGAATGGGTGGGAGGAGGGGTTGAGAAATAAAGCATTTGGGGAAGAGTCCAGAAAATAACTTCAAAAGGAGAAACGCCAACATATTACTGCAGGATCTCAGCCAAGGCAGGGGGTGTTGTCAGGGCTTGCTTGCCATTTTCTGGAGGTTCGCTACTTCCCTATTTCTTAGAAGTATTGAGCCAAAGCTTTGGGAGTGGAACATACCTCTGGCAGGTGGAAATGAGCCAGGTATGGACATTTAATAAAATGGAAATCAGAGTCCAGGTCCCTTAGCAAGAGAGGCACAACTTTAGTTGAGTGTCCCCTTCCTACAATTTACCTGAAGGCTACAGAATAAAGGTTTGACCAGAACATTCTGCTCGCAAACAAGACCTTGGAGGGGTATATGAAAAGGTTCCTAGATAGGCTGGGAAGGGTGTCATGGAGAATTCAACCAAATTATATCACAGACAGACCTTCCCATATTAAGCACAAGCAAGGGGAAAAGAAATGGCATGACTATTATGCCAGCATACAACCACAACCAAAGCAGAAAAGGGAAGAAACGTAGCATGCAAACAAGAGATTAAATCCATATGGAGCAGCAATTGCAGTCCTGGGCATTTATCCCAGAGAAATGGAAACTTATATTTACACAGAAATCTGTGCAGTTTTCCTCAAAATAGCCACAAACTAGAAACAACCCAGATGTTCTTTAATGGGTGAATGGTTAAACAAACTCTGGTACATCCACACCATGGAATACTACTTAACAATAAAAACAAAAAAAAGCAACGAAGTGCTGATACACACAATAACTAGGATAAACTTCCAGGAAATTATGCTAAGTGAAAAGAGTCAATGTCTAAAGGTCACATACCATATAATTCAATTTATATACCACATTCTAAAAATGACAGTTATAGTGATGGAGAACAAACTACTGGTTGCCAGGAGTTAGGGATGGTGAGATCAGATGGGCAGATGTGGTTATAAAAGGGCAATGCAAGGGATCCTTGTGGTGTTGGAACTGTTCTGTATTTTACTATGGTGGTGGATACACAAACCTGTACATGTGATAAATTGCATAAAAGTAAACCCACATACACAAATGAGTGTAAGTGAAAGTGGGAAAATCTGAATGAAATGGATAAATCGTATTGATGTCAGCATCCTGGTTGTGACTTGTACTGTGCATTCATGTGTCACTTACTAACAGGGATACATTCTGAGAAATGCCTTGTTAGGCAGTTTTGATGCTGGATGAACATCACTTACACAAATCTAGATGATATAGCCTACTACACACCTAGGCTGTATGGGATAGCCTATTGCTCCTAGAATACAAACGTGTTTTTGTATTGATATTATAGATAATTGTTAGCACAATGGTGAGTATTTGTGTATATAAACATAGAAAATGTAAGGTATAAAACATATGCTCAGTAGGTTTGTCTACACCTGCATTACCCCAAACATTAGAGTAATGCATGGCGCATGGTGTTAAGATGATTACTACTTCACTAAGCAATAGGAATTTTTCAGCTCTGTTAGAACTTTATGGGACCATTGTTGTGTATCTCATCTGTCCTTGACTGAAACATCATTATGGGGCACAGGACTGCAGTTTTGCAAGATGTCACCTTGGGGAAAAACTAGGTAGAGTACACGGGACCTTCCTTTATAATTTCTTACAACTTCATGTGAAGCCAAAATAATCTTAATAAAAAGTTCAATTTAAAAAATGTATGGAAGAATACATAACTCAAGAAAAACAAGAAAATTTTGAGATTCTGAGTGTTTGACATGTAGAACTCAATAGGAATTCAATACACAAGAATACAAAGACAAGATAATAAACAATAGAATGAGGATATGGCAGAAGCAAAGTAAGAACCAAAACAATACTATTTCAGAACTAATAAATTAATTAGAAACAGTGTGGCTCAAAATAGCCACAACTGAAAATAGAAACATTGGCATGAAAGAAAATATTGTGATAATCATAGTGAATCAAAGCTAAAGGACAAAGCTATTAATTCAATTATAGGCAGTATAATAGTCTTGGAAAATGAAGACAATCTAGGCTGGGTAAGGTTCCTAAAATCTATGGAGAATTCAACAAATTGCACAGAAAAGGTATTTAGGAATACAATAGAGAAAATTATCCCTGAAATGAAAGAACCAAATCTGTAGACAGAAAGGATATACTGTGCTCCACATAAAAAAAATTAAAAAAGCATAACTGATATTGAGACCTATTGTCAGTAAGTTTTTGAACATCAATACGTGATTCTCCAAGTGTATATACAGAAAAAAGGAAGTTGTTTATATGAATGAAAAATCAGCTTGGCTCCAGACTTCACAGCACTATTCAACACCAGAAGACAATGGAGCAGGTCTGTAAAATGTTGAAAGTTTAAGTGAGACTCAAATATATCATACCCAGCCAACTACTTTTTCAAATAAAAATGCTACAGGCAGAACTTGGGGAATGCAGCAGTCATGAAACCTTCTCCAAAATCCAGCCAACCAAGATAAAAATTAAACTTAAAAATCTGGGAATAGATAAACCACGGGAAAACAATACAGGTGGAACACTGATTTCATTTAGTAAGTAAATATTTATACTACATTTACACGCCTATATAATTTGGGTGATGCTGGTAGAAAAGCACCATGTAATACTTAAGCATTGACAGAGTAATGATATAACTAATAAAAACGTGGAGCTTGGGGGAGAGCAGATGAGAGGAGATATAACAGTGTAATCTTATCTTTCATAGTGTGGAGTCAGTATCTTTTGAGGTGAAATAATATTTATCTAAAAGTTAGAAATTCCTTTGGTTTCATTTCAGTCTTCTGTTAAATTCAAGTAAAATTAGATTGAATACTTTTTAATAAAACTGGCTTGCACATTATGATCCTATTTTCATAAAACCATTGTTATCTAGACAGTCATCCATCTCTTTTCTGAATAAGTACATACAGAGGTGCCTGAAATTATGTTCACTAAATATTAACACTGACCATTTCTGGATAGTAGGATTTGGGGTGATCTGTTGCTTTTTTATTTTAATAAAAAAAGTAACATCATTTTATTTTATTTTTTTCAGAAGAAAGAAAATTATATTTGTTCTTTGGTTTTACTGGAATCTAATTTTATCTGATAGGGCATGGCATTGACAGACCATATCAGAACCTCATATATTTTTAACTCACACAGAAATGTTCTTTATGATGTGGAATGACATTTCCCTATCGTGGGTAAATACGCATTAATCAATTAAGTATGCAATTAGCACCCACTGAGGGTCCAACACTGTGCTAGGCCCTATAGCAGACACATGACTTCCACCCTTAAAAGAACTTCCAATTATGTTGAAAATAAAGATTCATTTTAGTCCTGGTTGGTGTGGCACAGTTGGTTGGAACATTGTCCTTTATACCAAAAGTTTAGGGGCCCAATCCCTGGTCAGAGCACATACCCAGGGTTTGTGTCTGATGCCTGGTCATGGTGCATGGGGGAGTCAACTGATTGATGTTTCTCTCTGGCGCTCTCTCTCCCTTCCTTCCTCTCTAAAAGAAAAAAAAAAGAAAAAAAATAAAGATTTATTTTAGGTAGAAGTTTTTCACCAAAGGTATGTCAAAGTAAGTGAAAATAGCTCAACTATTTTTTAAAAAATCAAATGGGTACTTATATTCCAAGAATTATTCTAGGTATAGGAGATACAAATGCATAAGGCACATTCTCTGCATTGAAGGAATTTATAATCCAGTTGGGGTGACAAAGTATAAATATTATAATGTGATAATTCCAGGATATAAATATGCCAGTGGTGCAATGTGAACAAAAAAGTGAAAAAAAGACATAGTACAGAATCAGTAAAGACAGAAATGATGAGTTGGACATGGCTCATATTTAACTTTGCAGATGCTTTCATGCCAGCCTTCTCTTTCTGTTTCCTGTTTTACACCATGTCGGTGTAATTGAGCCTTTGCCTAACATCTCCCAGTGTGACCATGGTTCCTTGACAGTTCCACTTGGCAAACATTTGAGGCCCACTGCATGCCAAGCTCCGTGCTGGAGATCCAAAAATAAATAAATAATGTACAGCTCCTTCCTTAAAGGAAAAGAGGGAGGCAACTGACTTGTCAAAAGCCCACTTGTGACAGGCAGTGTGCTAAGAGATTTCTTTTATTATCTCATTTGATCCTTGCAACAACCTTGGAAGTTAATTTTAGATTTATAGGGAAATCCAAGCACAGAGGCAGGCAGTCTTTCTGATTAGGTACTAGTTTCTAGAACACAGGAGGCAAGGAAGAGGAGTATAAAATCTCAATTTGCTTTCTCCACCCCAAATCTTCTAGAGAGCCTCAGAAGATGAACACTAGGAAGATTTCATCTTTCCCAGGTCTTGGTGGGGCAATGCTTAAAGTTCTACCCATCATGGACTGTGACCTTTAACAAAGTCACAAGAAAAAGACGAGAAAATGGAGAGGACATATCCAAAGGAACAGCTTACTGAAACATTAAGGACTCTAACTAGTGGTTAAAACATTCTGATGGTTGGTATCATAGCTGTTTTTATAATGTGAGGAGATCATAAACAGGGGAAGAGACTTAAATAACAAGACTTAAAATAAATGAAAATTTTAACTGCTTTTATGGGAATCTGAGCAGAAAAAAAAAGTAAATGAGATTTTATTAGCTATATTCTGTCCATGAAATCATTAAAAAATATAATTAGATGTAATTATTATAAAGTTCTGGCTATTTTCTCACCTCTACACATTTCTCCTCCATGCAATAGCTTCAAAGCTTGTCACATTTTCCTCCCAAAGTAAGGTCCTGAAAATATTAATTTATACCTTGCTCCCCCCCACCCCTCAGAGGATATAGCTAGAGGATATTAATCCCAGTGACTGGCAAAGCAGAACAAGGATTTTCTGTGCCAATTCACCCTGACACCCATCATCCTAGCTAGGAGTTTTGTTCAGTGGCCAATAATTCTCCTCTGGGTCTATAGAATACTCCAGATCAGCCTTATTAAGACAAGTGGACAAAGAGAGTGTTACTACCTTAAACTTCTAGAAGGCTGCCTCCTCTCTCCCAGCCCTTTACTATAGACTTTTCCAGAGTGTTTGAGCTAAGTGTTTATTTTCTTTTCCTCTTGATTCTGAAAAGTTTCCAAAGCAAGCATGTCCATTCACCCACCCAGCCATCCAGTCACTCAACCAAGTCCACATCCATATCCCACCAATCCACCCTCCTGCACTCAACATCCAATATGTAATACTTTCAAAAAATAAAGATTTTAAAAAACATACATTCAATCAAAAATTACCCTGATTTAGGCATAATGCTAGATATCTGGGATTGAGATAAGACACAGACTCTACTCTAGAGGGACCAACCATCCTGAATTGCCCAGGGTTGTGTGTGTTAGGGTTGGGGGAGTTGGGGCTCTTGGGATATAATACTTTCAGAGTGAAATCCAGGAAAGCCCTGGGAAAACTGTGATGAGTTGGATGACCCACTCTTCTCTCAAGGGAACTGAGACACCGACAATTATGATAAAAAGGACAGTGTTTCATTTATCACTAACTCCAGTATACAAAATAATATCTAGCACTTAAGGAGGACTAAATATCTGCTGACTGATAAATCACATGAATGACTGAGAAAAGTGCTATAAGAGAGGATTATTTGAGAAGGCAGATTTATTCATTCAACAAATACTTATCAAGGACCTACTATGTGATGGGCACAGTGCTAATCATTAAAGATACAATGATGAGTAAAAGTTGATATGGTCCCTGTCCTGATGGCATTACAGTATAAGAAGAAAGATATACATTTAGATAGTTACAATAAAAACAGTCTATACTATAAGATCACATAGCAGGACAACCTCCCCTAGTCTATTAATCAGCTAAGACTCAGTCTAGAGCAGTGGTTCTCAACCTTGGCTGCACATTAGAATCACCTGGGAATCTTTTTAAAATCCTGATTTCTGGGCTTCATCCTCGGGAAATTCTGTTTCTTTGTTATGGGTTGGGGCCACAACATTAGTAACAAAGAAACAGAATTTCCGGAGGATGAGGCCCAGAAATCAGGATTTTAAAAAGATTCCCAGGTGATTCTAATGTGCAGCCAAGGTTGAGAACCACTGCTCTAGAGGAAATGACATTTAAACAGAGACTTTCGGGATGAATGGTAAAGAAGAAGGTTTGTGGAGGAGCGTTAAATGACCTAAGCCAAATGAATTCTGGAAAGAGACTTTTCAGATGGAAAGATATGGCTGTAATAGCCACCCCAACTTCATCCTCTAGGGGTTTCATTTTCCTCATAGCATTATTTAACTCTAACTCCCAACACCTACTTCTCTTTAGATATTCTTCAAGGGTCATCTCCTTTATGAAGCCTTTCCTGGCTCTTCCAGGTAGAAATGATCATTCCATCTGGGGAAGTCTAGCTAAATATTCACCAAGCCCTGTTTTTAAATATTCTCCTCAGCATATCATTGGACTGTATCTTTTAGCCCGCTTGCATTTATATGTGCCATATAAACACATGCTATGTCACTTCTGGGATAAAGTAACTATGAGAAGGCATATTTTCCCCACTCTGGCTCTCCCCATGACAGCGAGGTGATGCTCAGTAATCTTTAATATAAGATAGAACAGGCCTGGATCTCTAAATAACTTTATGGAGTATAGCATCACTTCCCAAGCTGACTTATAATAAACTTCTATGTGAGCAAGAAATAGATTTTTGTTGTGTTAAGTCCTTTCTTTATATTTGGGAGTTGATATGTTATAGCAACTCACTTACCTTAAGTATTACATTATTCTCTACCCTGATTATATTTATATCTCTGCACCATTTTTATTTTATTTTTTAAAATATATTTTTATTAATTTCAGAGTAGAAGAGAGAGGGAGAGAGAGATAGAAACATCAATGATGAGAATCATTGATTGGCTGCCTCCTGCACGTTCCCTACTGGGGATGGAGCCCGCAATCTAGGCATGTGCCCTGACCAGGAATTGAACCACGATCTGCTGGTTCATAGGTTGATGCTCAACCACTGAGCAACACCAGCTGGGCTCTTTGCACCATTTTTAATAATTTAGTATACCTATTGTTTACCCCAATGTCTCATCTATTAGAATCTAAGTTCCTTGATGTGTCTTAGTCCCTTTTGAATCTTCAGCATCTAGCACAGCGGTTCTCAACCTGTGGGTCGCGACCCCTTTGGCGGTCGAATGACCCTTTCACAGGGGTCGCCTAAGACCATCCTGCATATCAGATATTTACATTGTGATTCATAACAGTAGCAACATTACAGTTATGAAGTAGCAACGAAAAGAATTTTATGATTGGGTCACAACATGAGGAACTGTATTTAAAGGGCCAGAAGGTTGAGAGCCACTGATCTAGCACATGGAAGTGATTAACTGTTTGATAAATGAATGAATAAATGAATGCATGATGCCCAAACCTCTGGGGTATTCCACTTGCCCTTTAAATATCAGGCCCACACTGAAAAAAAGGTTCCATTTTCTGGTTTTTGTTAGTGTAGCTTACATTCTCTAAAAGGATTGTACTAAATCTGAAGAGAAAACAGAAAATAATTATAGAAAATAGTAACAGCACAAAGTCAGATTTCTACACTACAAGTTTTGAATTCTACAATCCCAGTAAAAGCAATGAAAAGCTTTCTTTACTGAATCCCTAACTCTCTCCCTTGAGACTGATTTACTGTTTAGGCCAGTGGTTCTCAAAATTTTCCCCCTGCCTCCACAACTTCCCCATGTACAACACATTTCACTTAAAAAAATCTCTCTTTATACCCCTGTAGCTGATATGCACTGATGAGCAAATGTGATTTGGCAGGGAGCTTCACCTAGTTTTCTTTTCACTCCACCCCACACCCTGCCTGTTGCTTGGTTCTGAGGCCCTCTGGATGTCTCAGCTCCCAAATTCGTTCACCTCCACCTCCCCACTTCCAGTTATCAGCTGCTAAATCCTAATTTTGCCATTTCCAATTTCCCAGGCCTTGAAAGGGTTCACTTTTAATTTTGGCGTTCTGGCCTGTGGTGATTACTTATTTTATAGCCAGTTTTCTGGAGAGGACTGATTGGCAAACCTGATTCCCCAGAACTGGCCCTGGAGCCTTCTATAAAGGTTCAGGTGAGCCCTCTTTGTCACTCACTTCAGGTCTGCAATATAACAAGACCTTCACTACCCAATACTCAGAACAGTCATGCAGTGACTATTAGAAGCAATGCAGAATAGAAAGATGATGGGTGCAGTAGAAATAAGAGTTTGACACAAAACAAGCTTGGAACACTTGCTGTGTGAGAAAAAGGATGTTAGACGGTGCTAACTATGCATGTACAGTTACAAGTTTTTGTAAGAGTAAGCAGCTCTTTTTTCTGGGCTCACCGGGCCAGTAAATATAGCAAAAACTATGTTTAAAAAATAGAACCAGATCACAATAAATAGACCCTTACTGTATGCTAGTGCCTTTGAGTTAAATCTGGACATTGCCCATGCTTTGTGGATAAAGATGGCCATGATTCCTTTCAACATGGAACCCAAAGTCTGGAATCAACACTTTTAGTTCAAATCAAAGAACTCTGTGACTAAGTGAACAATCATGTATTTTATACGGAACCCCTAGGAGCTAGTTGTAGTTCTTGGTATGTAGTACATACTCGGTAAATGTTTGATCAGTGGCTACATTCTCAGCAAAAATATTCATTCTCTCATTAAGGGACTGGTGAAAACAAAAGGGTCAGGATGATAAATATAAGGCACATGTACTACAACTCTTTTCTCCTTCATCCATGGCACTCTACCACTGAGTCCACTTGCAGACTCAGACTCCTTCTCAACATATCACTCTAAGCAACCCCAACCATTCAGGTGAAGTGAAATATGAAATGTATTTATCATTCTAAATCTAGGCTCCCTTTGTTATGGAGAGAGCCATGAATACAGGTCTAACAGGAAACTAAGACATCTGTATAGTAAATCAGAAAATCTGCACTGAGTACACCATGACTTTTTTTTTTTCATATGCATGGCAACGTTTTATTACAGGGATTTATTAAAGGTACACAGCCAGATTATAAGGGGAAAAGACACAGGTGGAATCTGGAGGAATCCATGTACAAAGGCCAGGACTTTTTTGTTTTTGAACCTTTGAACATGCTCTTTATTCCTGAAATGAAATTTTCCTCCCTTGTCTTTCCAGTGAACTCCTAGTCATCCTTCACAATTTAGCTCAGCCTGACCTCCTTTCTGAAGCCTTGTCTCTCTTTTTCCCCATTCCAAAGAGGTTTAATTATTTCTAGCCTTTTCTAAGTCTCCCTTCACTCACTCAGCAATACTTACTATGTATTTACTATGAGGCAAATTCTGTGTTCCTACCTTGCCTCATCCCTTAAACACTGGGGTTCCTCAAGGTTCTGTCCTCAGCCCCTTTCCTCATTTCTATTTCTCTCTATACACTTTCTTTGGGCCATTCCATTCATCTGCATGGCTTCAATGATCAGTTGACTCCACATTCTCTCTCTCTGTCTCACTCTCTCCTGCTATTAAGCTCTGCACATCCACAAATCTGTTTGAATGTTTTGTGGACACCTTAAAATTAACATGTCACAACTCAATTAACTAATTTCTTATGCCCTGCCCCTCCTCCAGTGTTTCCTATCCCAATATATGACATTGCTGCCCACCCAGGTGACTAGAAATCTTGAAACTCCAACTCCTTCCTCCTCCTTAGCCCCCACATCTTATCAATCACCTAGAAAATCCTGTCTATGCTACCACTTAAATCTGTTACATTGCTCTAACTTGCTCCATCCCCATTGTCAATAACATATCTGAGTCACCATATTCTCTCATCCCTGCATGGGGCTCTCAACTGGTCTCCTTGATCCATTTCTTTCTTCCATCCAATCTGTTCCCTATAAAACAGTGAGAAGAATTTTTTTAATGCAGATATGATATGTAACTCTTCAGTGGCTTCCCATTTCCCTGGAATTAAAGTCAAAACATGGTTTTGAATATGGACCAGTACAGGCTGCTGCCTCTCTCTCCTGCCTTATCCTCCATTGCTCACCATTCACCAGCTCCGTCCTCGCACTCGACACTCCTGCCACTCTAAACTTTTTTTAGTTCCTTCAGAATAGATGCCATTCCCTCTGCATGGAAATTTTTTTCCCTACCTCACCTAATTTCTACTCATCCTTTAGACCTCAGTTTAGATATCACCCAAAGGGTACCATCTCTTTGGGAAGGTCTGTTTTGACTACATCTCAGTGAGAAGGTGTATTCAAGAGAGAACTGCCTCTTCATTTGCTCTCACAAAACTTTGTGCTTTCTTCTAATGGTACTTAACACTAAATTTGAATTACTTGTTTACTTGTCTGACTCTTCTCCTAGCCAGCCTATGCACTCCCTGAGGCCAAAGACCAGGACTATCTTTTAAAAAATATATTTTATTGACTTTTAGAGAGAGGAAGAGAGAAACATGGGTTAGCTGCCTCTTGCACACCCCCTACTAGGGATTGAGCCTGAAACCCAGGCATGTGCCCTGACCAAGAATCAAACAGCAACCTTTTGCATGGGATGATGTCCAACTATATGAGCCACACTGGCCAGGGTAAGGACTGTCTTATTCTCACCTGAGTCCCTAGTGCTTAATTAGGTACCTGGTACATAGTCGATGCTCAATAAATATGGATTGATTGCATGAGTGGCTGGAACTCAATAGAGAAATTTCATCCAGACTGGGTATACATTGGGACAGCTGATAAACAACTCCCTTTGAAGTAGTGCTTCTCTATTAATGTGGTTGTTTGCAAATGTTGATGTATGACTGGCAAGAGATTGACTGGAAACAGAAAAATATGTGAGAAACAATTGTTGCCTGGTGTGTGTAGGGCAAGAAATGAGTCATGATACAATGAAATAATCAGGATTGAATTTGCTAAAACAAAAGATTAGCATGAAATAGCCTGCAGGAAGCTGAAGACTGGGCAAAGAAGGAAAAGGCTGAGTGAATGGTTAGCTAATATTAACAACTAGAACAGGCTACAGTACTTTATATTTTATAAACCCCTTCATATACACTCACTGTTCCCAGAATCCTCACAACAGCCTGCTAATATAACTATTATGATTAAACGCTCCCTTCTGAATTTTAGTGTAAGAGGAAACTGAAGTTTAGAAGATAGAATAACCTGGAAAAGTTATGCAGCAACCTAATGAGAAAGCCAGGGCTCTAATCCAAACACACTAACCGCTATGCCTGTACTATTTCTTAGGTCATTTTGTGGCAGGGAGAATCAGGGCAAATAAGTTAGCAATTGCATCTGAGGCAACTCAGGCCTTCCTGACCACCAAAACACACCTCCCATCTGGGTCAGGAGCCCATCCTCTGCAGGATCATAATACCTTAGGATTCCTAGTCACGCGCTCAATATGCTGCATTGGAATCATGTTTACGATTCTTTCTCCCCTGCTATTAGTTATATAGCTATCTATATCTATATCTGTATCTACATATATCCACCTCCATATCCAGCACATCAGCCTTAATGTATGACACAAAGTGGGCTATTGGGCCATGCCTAAGGAGTGGGTACTAACAGGAAGAAGCTGAAGCAAAAAGGTAGGGCATGGGACTCAAACAGGGGCAGGAAGCTCCAGGCCAGTCTCTAGAGCAGTGATGGCGAACCTTCTGAGTTTGGCGTGTCAGCATTTTGAAAAACCCTAACTTAACTCTGGTGCTGTGTCACATATAGAAATTTTTTGATATTTGCAACCATAGCAAAACAAAGACTTATATTTTTGCTATTTATTTTATATATTTAAATGTCATTTAACAAAGAAAAATCAACCAAAAAAAATGAGTTCACATGTCACCTCTGACACGCGTGTCATAGGTTCACCATCACTGCTCTAGAGAAACAAATCATTCAGCCCCTTCAAAGGCCTGCCCCAGTGAAGCCCAGATCCAAACAGCCAAAGAAAGGGAATCTTGCATAAGAATGCTAGAATTCCCAGGCCACTAGTGTTCAAGGGACATGCAATGGCAATTCAAATAAATAAAAAACAGTCAAAAGACCACAAACACATATAGAAGAGACACAAACAAAATCCATGAAGCTTGAATGGCCTCATTTCTCAGGCAGGAGATAACAAGGCAAGGAGAAAACACCTTGGAGTGAGGGTAAGCTGAATAATAACTCCTAAAAGACATGTACATCTGAAACCTCTGAACCTGTAAATACTATCTTATATAGCAGAAAAGGACATTGCAGATGAGACTAATTTAAGGATCTTGAGGTGGGAAGACTATCCTGGATTATCTGGGTGGGCCCTAAATGCAATCACATGTACCCTTATATGAGAGAGTCAGAGGGAACATTGACAAAGCAATGCAACCATGAAGGCAGAGATTGGAGTGATACAGCTACAAGTCAAGGAATGCTGCAGCCACCAGAAACTGAAAGAAGAAAGGACTGGATTCTCCCTTAGAGCCTCCAGAGGGAGCATGATCCTACTGGCAGCTTGATTTTGGCTCAGGGAGACTGATTTTGGACTTCTGACCTACATAACTGTGAAAAAATGTGTGTTGTTTTAAAGTCACCAAGCTTGTGGTAATTTGTTACAGCAGCTACAGGAAACTAATACAAAGTACAAAACACATTCAGACACATCTTTAGTTTTTGCAGATGCTCTGTCACTAATGTAGATTATACACAGTGGAGATAGACGCCCAGGCTCTTTTCTTTTTTCTTTTTTTTTAAAATATATTTTATTGATTTTTTACAGAGAGGAAGGGAGAGAGATAGAGAGTTAGAAACATCGATGAGAGAGAAACATCGATCAGCTGCCTCCTGCACATCTCCTACTGGGGATATGCCCGCAACCCAGGTACATGCCCTTGACCGGAATCGAACCTGGGACCTTTCAGTCCGCAGGCCGACGCTCTATCCACTGAGCCAAACCGGTTTCGGCCAGGCTCTTTTCATTAACTTCTCCCCTCTCCATTAGATGAGAAATCTGGGGTTACTTGTCTTATTTGTGCCCTTTGTTCCAGAAAGATAGTGAGTATACAAATCTGACAGTTTTCTTTTCTGCAATGCTTCACAAGCGAGATTTGTTTCAGGTGGGATCTAGCCAGGAAATGCTTAGGTGAAAGTGGGCAGGTGAGATCTGACCTAATTGAAAGGCTCTGTTCCTTGTTATTAAAGCAGCAACCAAACCTAGTCCACAGCACTAAAGTAGGCCTGGATGTTGAAAAGAGAAATGAGCATGTGCGGCAGGGGTGGGAAAACTTTTTGACTCGAGGGCCACAATGGGTTCTTAAACTGGACCGGAGGGCCGGAACAAAAGCATGGATGGAGTGTTTGTGTGAACTAATATAAATTCGAGGTAAACATCATTACATAAAAGGGTACGGTCTTTTTTTTTTTTTTTAGTTTTATTCATTTCAAACGGGCCGGATACGGCCCGCGGGCCGTAGTTTGCCCACAGCTGATGTGCGGTCTCTAGGGGAAGCCATTTTTCATTAAGGAGGACCAGCTGTAAAAAGTCATGTGTCAGGAACCCAAACCGAAGGTGTTAAATCATCTGAGCAAAGAGGCCAGCCACTGGGAATCTGATGTTAGAAAGTCAGGGCAAGACTGGTGATAAGGCAGACTCCATGCTGTACCTTCTCTTCTCCCCATAAGTTCAATTTCTCCCTCAAAATGAGGTTGGAGCACAGGCTACAAATATCAAAACTAGCACTCATAACACTCTGTGTACCAGGCTTAGTGCTAAAGCAATCCACATGTATTAACTCGTTTAATCCTCAGCACAACCATATGAAATAGGTAACATTGTTGTTACCATTTCAAAGATAAGGGAAGTGAGGCCTAGACAGATTATATAACTACTCCAAGGTCTCACAGTATGTGGAGGAGACAAAATTCAATCTGGACTTTGAAATCAGGGCTGCCTGCCTTCTGGGCCCATTTGCCAGTGGATCTCAATTCCAGCTGCAAATTGTGAGCTTCAGAAAATTCTCCTGCCTGGGTTACATCACCAGAGATTCTGCCTTAATTGGTTAGGGGTGGGGCCTAGGCATCCATTTTTTAAAATGTCCCCAGGTGATTCTATTAGTAGCCAGAGTTGAGAAACACTAATCTAGGTCTAGTGGTCGGCAAACTGCGGCTTGGGAGCCACATGCGGCTCTTTGGCCCCTTGAGTGTGGCTCTTCCTAAGCCTTAGGAGTACCCTAATTAAGTTAATAACAATGTACCTACCTATATAGTTTAAGTTTAAAAAATTTGGCTCTCAAAAGAAATTTCAATCTTTGTACCATTGATATTTGGCTCTGTTGACTGGTCTAGGCCTGTGGTCAGCAAACCGTGGCTCACGAGCCACATGCAGCTCTTTGGCCCCTTGAGTGTGGCTCTTCCACAAAATACCATGTGCGGGTGCGCACGTACAGTGTGATTGAAACTTCGTGGCCCATGTGCAGAAGTTAGTATTTTGTGGAAGAGCCGGTATTTTGTGTAAGAGCCACGCTTAAGGGACCAAAGAGCCACATGTGGCTCACGAGCCGCAGTTTGCCAAGCCGCAGTTTGCCGACCACTGGTCTAGACTATATTGACACTTAAATGACCGCCAGTTCCTCCTTCAAATTCTTCAAGAAATCTTTCCTTGTTATTGAGATAAATCTCCCTCTTTTAAAAAATATTTATAAGGTACTTTATTATTTTTTTATTTTTTAAACCTTTACTGTTGACAGTATTATAGATATCCCCTTTCCCTGACCCCCATTATTCCACCCATTTCCTGCCCTGCCCCAGGCTGTCACCACTCTATTGCCTGTGTCCATAGATTATGCATATATTATGCATATATGCATATAAATTCTTTGGTTAATTTATTCCCAGCCCCCCCGCCCCTCTACAGTTCCCTCTGAGATTCGTCAGTCTGTTCCTTGTTTCCATGTCTCTGGTTCTATTTTATTCACTAGTTTATTTTTTTTTAATTTTTTAAAAATATATTTTATTGATTTTTTTTTTACAGAGAGGAAGGGAGAGGGATAGAGAGTTAGAAATATCGATGAGAGAGAAACATCGATCAGCTGCCTCCTGCACACTTCCCACTGGGGATGTGCCCGCAACCAAGGTATATGCCCTTGACCAGAATCGAACCTGGGACCCTTGAGTCCGCAGGCTGACGCTCTATCCACTGAGCCAAACTGGTTAGGGCAATAGTTTATTTTGTTTAGATTCTTTGTTTATTTTGATTTTTAGAGTCAATTGTTGATAGATATGTATTTATTGTCATTTTATTGTTCATATTTTAATATTTTTCTCCTCCTCCTCCTCCTCCTCCTCCTCCCCCTCCCCCTCCTCCCCCTCCCCCTCCCCCTCCCCCTCCCCCTCCCCCTCCTCCTCCTCCTCCTCCTCCTCCTCCTCCTCCTCCTCCTCCTCCTCCTCCTCCTCCTCCTCCTCCTCCTCCTTCTTCTTCTTCTTCTTCTTCTTCTTCTTCTTCTTCTTCTTCTTCTTCTTCTTCCTCTTCAAGAAGACCCTTTAACATTTCATGTAATACTGGTTTAGTGGTGATGAACTCCTTTAGCTTTTCCTTGTCTAGGAAGCTCTTTATCTGACCTTCAATTCTAAATGACAGCTTTGCTGGTAGAGGAACCTTGGTTGTAGGTCCTTGCTTTTCATCACTTTGAATATTTCTTGCTACTCCCTTCTGGCCTACAAAGTTTCTGTTGAGAAATCAACTGACAGTCATATGGATACTTCATTGTAGGTAACTAACTGATTTTCTCTTGCTGCTTTTAAGATTCTCTTTTATTTAACCTTTGGCATTTTAATTATGATGTGTCTTGGCATGGGAATCTTTGGGTTCATCTTGTTTAGGACTCTGTGCTTTCTTGACTTGTATGTTTTCTGTCATTATTTTTTCAAATAGTTTTTTTTGGTTACTTGCTCCCTCTCTTCTCCTTCTGGCACCCCCATGATGCAAATGTTGCTATGCTTGAAGTTGTACCAGAGATTCTTTACACTATCTTCATATTTCTGTTTTTCTTCTTCTTTTTTTTTTTCTCTTCTGATTGGGTGCTTGTTGCTTCCTTATATTCCAAATTCTTGATTTGATTCTTGGCATCCTCTACTCTACTGTTGATCCCCTGTAAATTATTCTTTATTTCAGTTAGTGAATGCTTCATTTATGACTGGTCCTTTTTTATGTTGTTGATTTTCTGACTAAGTTCCTTGAAATTCTCAGTAAGTTCCTTGAAGTTCTTCTTTAGTTCCTTATAACCATTGTTTTGAACCCTGTATCTGGTAGTTTTTTTGTTTCCATTTCATTTCATTCTTTTTCTGGAGATTTCTCCTGTTCTTTCATTTGTGACATGTCTCTGTCTCTGCATTTTGGCTGCTTCTCTGTGTTTATTTCTATGTATTAGGTAGATCTTCTATGTCTCCCAGACTTGGTAGAGTTGCCTTGTGTAGTAGGTGTCCTGTAGGGCCCAGTGGCTCAGCCTCCCCAGTCACCTGAGCTGGGCACTCCAGGTGTACCCTATGAGCTGTCTTTTTATAGTTGAGTCTTGATTTATGTTGGTGTCACTGGGAGGAATTGACCCCCAGGCAAATCAGTTGCTGTGGAAAAGCTGTTGTGCAGGAACTGATCCTATGCAGCAGGATTTGCTTCAGTGGGCTTTGGTGCTCACTGAGTCCACCCCTTGAGTGTGTCATTCATGGAGGTGCTAGGGTTGTAATCTGGTGTGGTTGAAGTTGACCACCAGGTACATTGGATTTGGGGCCTTCTGAGAGGTGCAAAGTCAGCCTCTGCCTATGCCATGCCCAGGGCCACCCAGCATGAGCTACAAAACAATCTGCAGATGGCTGCTAGTTGTGTTGAGCTTAGCAGTGCCCAGAAGAGGCCAAACTGTGAACCAGGGAAGGCTGCCACTAGTGCCAGGCTTGGGCCTGCTTTTGAGAGGTATGGGGCATGCTGATGCTAGCTGCTGCTTGTTTGAGAGATTTTAGGAAAGTCCATAACATGAGGCAATAGGGGCCAGTTGTATGGAAAAGCCACTGGGAATGGCTTGGATGAGCCTGCAAGTAGGGAGGGGTAGAGTATCAGGGCAGGGAAAAAGTGTGAACCAGGTTGATGGAGATTCAGATCTGGTGCAGCTTGTCAGCTCTGTGGCAGGTAGAGCTCAGCAAAGAAACCCTTACTTCTGCCAACACTCTGTCTGGGAGAAAGATGCCCCTTCAGCTCTTGCTCTGATTCCAGACAAGCGAGTTCCTCCCAGAATGTCCAGGTTCTTTTCAGGCTGCTGCATCAGTGCTGGAGCTCAGAGGGAGTGAGACTGAGTAAGTTTGTGAATGGGCCCTTTAAGAGGAGCTGTCTGAGACTCCAGCAGCCTTTGTGCCATTCAGCCACAATCCCCACTGGTTTTTACAGCCAGAAATTCTGGGGACTTCTCTTCATGGCACTGGAACCCTGGGCTGGGGGCCTGGTGTGGGGCAGGGGCCCCTTGCTCCTCAGGGAAACCTCAACAGCCATGATATCCCTTCCAATTTTAAACTATCACATGTGGGTATTGACCAGCAGGTTCTGCAATTCCACTTTGTATCTCCACCCCTCCTACCAGTCTTGATGTGCTTCTTCTTTAATTCTCTAGTTGAAGGACTGTTCAGCTACATTTCAGGTGGTTCTGAATGATGGTTTTTCTGTTGTAAATGTTGATGTGGTTGTGGGAGGTGGCCAGTATCTAGTTTACTTACACTGCCATCTTCTGAAATAAATCTCTTATAAATGGACTTTTTGGTCAAGTTGGGAAACACAATAATAATTATAATGATGATGATAACAGTAATGATAACACTAGCATATAGGCTTTGTCATCTATAAAAGCTTTGATATGCATTATATTCCACTTAATCCTCACAACAACCCCCTAAGTTAATGATGGTTAGCACCATTTTACAGATTATCAAACTGAGACACTGAGAGATCAATAAACTTGCCCAAAAAGATCAGAGTTAGGCCCTAGCCAGTTTGGACCTGAGGACCAAAGGGTCCCGGGTTCAATTCCACTCAAGGGCACATACATTGGTTGCAGACTCCTCCCCAGCCCAGATCCTGGTTGCGGTATGTGCAGGAGGCAACCAATTGATGTGTTTCTCTCACATTGATGTTTCTCTCTGTCTTTCCCTCTCTCTTCCACTCTCCCTAAAAATCAATGGAAAAATATCCCCAGGTGAGGATTAACAACAACAACAACAAAAGATCAGAGTTAGTAAACAGCAGAACTTCAGTCTTCTGATTTCAAATTCTTTACTCTCTTGATTCCAACACAGGTACAAGCTGCCCAGGCCACAGATTTGCAGAAGTGGAAGCAGGCAGACAATAACCATGTACATCTCTGAAACTCACCCATTTTTTTCCATGCCAGGAGTCTCAGCCTCAGCCCTCTTTCACCTTGCCACCATCTCCGGCACATTTTTAAGGTCATGGTTCAATTTATCTCCCACCTATCAACTTTATTTTTTCCTTCATCCTATCTAATAAAAGAGTAATATGCAAATTAATCATCGCTCTGTCACTCCATCACAAAGATGGAGATGGCCACGGAGCTGGAGTGAGCAGGAGGCTTGGGTTGCCCCCGGTGATGGAGGAAGCCAAGCTTCCCGCCTGCCCTGTCCTGCACTGGGTTCTGCTCAAGACTACAAAGTTTCAATTATAGAAGATAAATAAATCCCAGATACCTGCTTCCAGCCGGCATGGCCTCCACTCAAGGATGGGCTGGGAGCCTGGCTGCCAGGGGCAATCCAGACCTGGGCTCTGCTCAAGGCTAAAATTTTCTATTATAGAAGGTAAATAAATCCCAGAAAAAAAATAAAAAAGAAAAAAAAGAGAGGCTGGGAGCTTGAGTCACCAGGGGGTGTGGCCAGCCTGAAAACTGCCATCAGTCCCTCACCCAGGATGGCCAGGCACCCCAGCAGGACACCCCCCACCCTGATGGGGGTGGGGCCAGCCTGAAAATTGTCCTCAGCCCCTCACCCAGGCTGGACAGGCACCCCAGTGGGACCCCTACCCGGATCCGGGACACCCTTCAGGGCAAACTAGCTAGCCCCCACCCGTGCACCAGGCCTCTATCCTATATAATAAAAGGGTAATATGCAAATTGACCCCAACAGCAGAACGACTGGGAATGACTAGTCACTATGACACACACTGACCACCAGGGGACAGACGCTCAATGCAGGAGCTGCCCCCTGGTGGTCAGTGTGCTCCCACAGGGGGAGCTCTGCTCAGCCACAAGCCAGGTTGAAGGCTTCCAGCACAGCGGTGGTGGTGGGAGCCTCTCCCGCCTTCTCAGCAGCGCTAAGGATGTCTGACTGCAGCTTAGGCCTGCTCCTTGCTGGCAAATGGACATCCCCCGAGAGCTCCCAGGCTGCCAGAGGGATATCTGACTGCCAGCTTAGGCCCGATCCCCCGGGGAGTGGGCCTAAGCCAGCAGGTGGACATCCCCCAAGGGGTCCCAGTCTGTGAGAGGGCATAGGCCGGGCTGAGGGACCCCCCGAGTGCACAAATTTTTGTGCACCGGGCCTCTAGTAATGATATAAATGACATCAACATAAATAGAAAGAAAAGAAAAGAAATGCTTTACTGATAATCCTGCCACCCTAATGAATCATGTGCTCTCATTTTTTTTCTTTCCCTTTCTAGGGTTTTGCCATATGCATACATCATTTTTATATACTTGTGATGATAGTATAGATGCAATTTCATATTCTACTTGTGTCACTTAGCATCCTATATAATAAAAGCCTAATATGTAAATTGACCAAATGGCGGAACAACCAGTTGCTATGACACACCCTGACCACCAAGGGGTAGACACTCAATGCAGGAGCTGTCCCTAGCCTATGGCAGTGGTGGAGAGCAGGGCCAGCGAGTGGGCGATGGCAGGCCAGCCAAGGCAGGTGCTAGCGGTGGCCCCACAATCACCCCACTGGTTGCCCCACAGATTGGCCCTGATTGCTGGCCAGGCTTAGGGACCCTACCCATGCATGAATTTCGTGCACCAGGCCTCTAGTTATATCATAATAATTTGCTGTATTGCTATAGTGTCTTCATAATTATCATTGTAATGGCCACATAATATTCCATTGAGGAAATGCACCTTCATTTACTTAAGTATTTCCAATTTTTCACTATTGTAGATAATACTGTAATAATGATATTTATAATACTTACACACAGAGCTCTTTTCTTCTTTTGAAAGGTGTCCTAAACATCTATCACCTTAAATACATTTTTTTAATTAATTAAGGTATTACATATGTGTCCTTATCCCCTCAATGCCCCCCCACTCCCCACTCATGCCCTCACCCCCCGTTGTCTGTGTCCATTGGTTAGGCTGATATGCATGCATACAAGTCCTTTGGTTGATCTCTCCCCCTTACCCCCACCCTCCCCTACCTTCCCCTGAGGTTAGATGGTCTGATTGATGCTTCTCTGTCTCTGGATCTGTTTTTGTTTATTGGTTTATGTTGTTCATTATATTTCACAAATGAGTGAGATCATGTGATATCTATCTTTCTCTGACTGACTTATTTTGCTTAGCTTAAATTCATTTCTTTTGATTCAGTTATCCATTCACCCACCCATCATTCAGTCTGCAGAGATTGTCAGGGCATCAGGGTACATGCTCAGAACAGAACAATCCAATGTGGGCCATGTGCTCAGTCTAGTGGTAAGACAAGTATTTCAGCAAATAACTGTGACATTGTATTGTAAGTGCTATCAGAGTCCAGTGTAGGGAGTGAAAAATTCTATCTTTTTCCTAGGGAGACTTCTCATAGTCCTCTTACTGGGACTTTGTCTCCTACCTGATAGCTCCAGCTCACCTCATTTCTCTAGTCTCTTCTTTCTCTCTTGGCTGGCCTTTTAAGTGTCCCTAAAGTCCCCTTTCTCTGCGCACTCTGCCCCAAATTGACCCTATAATGCACACTCGGCACAACTTATAAGCTTTCTTTCTTAATTCAAACACCTGATTGCCACCTCCTCTTAATAAGTCTTCCTAAAGGTAATAAACTAGGCCCTTAGGCCCAATTGGTCCTGTAGGTTTGTTTGTTTGGCATGGGGCTCTCAACGGTTGGAACTGGAGTACTTGTGGCATATCTCTTTGCTTCCCCCCAGGTTCATCACTCCTTACCTCCTCATTTTAGGTCAGCTCCACTCAAGAATTTCCCCTGCCTGGTGTGAACTGGTCAGGCAAACTACGTTCCCCTCAACTAAATCTGTAACTTTTATTATCTTCTCTCACTTCCTTACCCCTGTACCATAGAAATTTAAATTCTCCTATCTCCCAACCTTTACACAGGTTGCAGTTTCATTAATATATGTCCATTTGCTTCATTCATTCAGTCAGTCAATCAACTGGTCAGTTATGAAATCCTTACTCAGCACCTGTATTGTGTCAGGTCCCCTGTGGAGTGCTGGGCATACAGAAAAGAATGACCAGTGATCTTTTCACTAGCAGTACTCATGGTCCAGCATAAACATGTCCTTCATGGATTTGGGTTGTAAACTCCTTTAAAGGAAGAATTAAAGGCAATGCTCTTTGATGAGGGCTTTGCCAAAGTAAAAGCTATTCAAGGGCCATTCCACTGCATTATATCATGCTCTACTGGTGTTTAGTTTTGCAGAACCAGCACCTGACAAAATTCATATTTCTTCAGGGAAAAGAAACAAAACTGGTCATCTGGAAGAAATTGGGTGATTAGCCCAAGATTTCTCATTAGTGTGGATCTTGCCCCTTCTTCTCATCTGGCCCCTGCCTTTGTCTAAACAAGCTTATGTTGTGCTCATATACTCCCAGCCTATTGCATAGGCATAGAGGGCTCTGACCCTCCTGCATTCTTGGGACCACAGCAGAGATGTCTTTTTATCCAGACAGAAGAAAAAAAGAGGAAGAAAGATGGTCCTAATCTTACATAGATTGTCCATGGCATTTGACTCTGGTTTTGGAATACTCTCTTGACCTGTTCTTATTGTCCAAGTATCTGCCCTAGCTCTGACTCTGAGTTACTCTACCTCTGGGACGTTTCCTGTGCAGTTTCTATTGAGGGCCTTTCTCTTCCCATCTTTTAAAAATTTTAGTAACAGTTTTATTGGGATATAATTCACATACAATACAACTCATTAATTTAAAATATACAGTTCAGTGGCTGTTAGTGTATACACCAAGTTGAGCAACCTTCACTATTATGTAATTCCAGAATATTTCCATTATCCCCAAAAGAAACTTCATACTCCTTAGCCATCACCTCCTAATTTCTCAGTCCTCACCAGCTCTAGGCAACCACTAATATGTAACTCTGGATTTGTCTATCCTGGACATTTCATATACTTGGAATTATATAATATGTAGCTTTTGGTATCTGTAGTGTTTCACTTAGCATAATTGTTAAAGTATATCCATATGTGTCAGTAAACTTCATTCCCTTTTATGGTTGAATAATATTCCATTGTATGCATATACCACAATTTGTTTAACATTCATCCATTGATGGACTTTTAAGTTGTTTTAAACTTTTGGTCATTGTGAATAATGCTTGTATGAACATGCATATACAAGTCTTTATGTGGACATGTGTTTTCCTTTCTAGGGGCAGAATTCCTGAGTCAAACAATAACTCTGTTTAACCTTTTGAAGAACTACAAGACTATCTCCCAAGGGTCTCTGTCCACCTATTTTTTAAAAAGTTTTATTAAAGTACAGTTGGCATACTATAGTATATTAGTTTCAGTTGTACAACATAGTGATTAGACAAACTGTCCACCTTTTAATGTTGCCATTCCTCTCCTCCTCTTAACTATTGCTGATAATATTCATTTCCAGTTCAGATTTCTCTTCTGAGCTGCCTACAAACATCTCCATCTGGACATCCCACAGGCTCTTCAACCTAATGTTTCAAAACAGAACTCATCTCCTCCCTGCCCCAAACTATATTCCCTCTTTCTCCTGTGTTGCCTGTCCCAGTGCATGTTCTCATAATCTACATAGCTGCCCAAACACCAGACAAATCCTAGACTCCTTTCCTCTCTCATTCTCCACATCCAATTCATCTCAAGTTCTAAAGGTCTGTCTGCTCAATAACTCTCCAATTCATCTCCTCCTCTTCATCCCTTTTTGCCAATGCACCAATTAATGTCCCAACTTGCCCAAAATAGTAGTCTTTTATCTAACCTCTGCTCATCTTTTTCTCTATTCCTCCAAATCATCCTTAATATCACTGCTAATATGATAAGCCACTTTCCTGCTCAGAATCCTTTAGTAATATGCCCCAGATTATAGGATCAAATTTACCTTCTTTGTCTGATATGGTAACAGGTATTGCACCAGCAATACTGAATTAAGTATGCTCTTTCATACATTTGTGCTTTGCACAAATGCTGTTTCCTCTGCGTTGAAGACTCTCCCCACTGCTTTTCCACTGAGCAAATTTCTACTCATCCTTCAGAGCCCAAATTAAATGGTACCTTCTCTGTGAAGCACTCCCTGAATTCTTCAGGTAGACTTTGGTCTCACTTCCTGCCTATTTCCACTGAGATATATATATATATATATTTGCTAGAAACGTCACTGTAAATAATGTTTCCTTAATTATCTTCCTTTCTAGACTGAAAGGTACTTGAGGACAGGGACTGTGTAATATCATCTCTGAATGCCCAACCTTTAGCTGAGTGTCCAGTGTCTGGCACAAATGTGCACACACACACACTAAGGTAAGGAAAAAAGAAAGCATGCTTCATTGACTTTATTGTCTCTTTGACCATCTGGTCTGGGCCAAGAATGTCAAACACTTTGTATATTACCTTATTTAACCCTCACAGCATTCTTACCTGGTATCTCTATCTGAAAATGAGAAAATTGAGGTTATCTGAGATTTGGTATCCTGCACAAATTCACATTCAAAGCAGAGCAGTCTTTCCTCAAAAGGGTCCCAACCTGAATCTTTACCACTTCCATCTTGCCTTCAGACCCAAAGCCCTCAAATAGTGTCCTATCTACATACCATAGTCATCAATATCCCCTCTTCCTGAGAAAAAACATCCAAAAAGGGCCTTTTAAGTCTCATAGAAATTCTACCCCTTTCTCTACCTTGGTTTCATCTTCTCATTCCAAGACTTCAAGTGGCTCCTCACAGCCACCTCCATTCATCTCTTTTGAGAGCTTGACAATCTTCCTGGCTGTCTTGACCCATCTGCGGCCAAATGCCTTTTCACTTGAATTGATCTATGACAAGATGAGAATTTTCAAAAGGCACTTTTCTCAGAAGCTAAGGGGAGCTCAACAATTTTTTTTTAAATTATGAAACCCTAGAAATAAATGAGTTTACAGAAGACTGATTTCTTTTACTTATGGAACTCAGATCTTTCCATTGATGATCTTGGCTGGCACAGTTTACACGGCACTCAATCCCCATTCCTATTCTTGGCCTCAATCCTGTCTCAGTTGTATGTTCAACAGCCACTACTGAGACTCATTGCCTGGAAAGTTTGGTTTGATGCCACCAATAGGGCTGGTGGGATTCTCTGTCCTTTCTAGAACCACCTGCTTTTTTAATTTACTAGTAGCTTTGTTAGGAGGATGAGGTGAGGTACATTTCCAGATTACCTCCTGGTCCTGGGAAACGCTGTACTTGTCCTGAGAGAACTACCTTGGTTCCTGGTCCCATGAGTGAGGTAAGAACTTCCTCACCTAGCTTTAGAAAGGCCTTTCTTGCACTTCAGGAGACCTCTTAGGTTTTTTTGTAATTCCTTTTACAGGCCTCTATGGTTCTGGCCTCTGAAAAGCCCACCTTCACTCCAGCCTGTTTCTCTTGGTCTCCTCTAGCTGTCCTGAAGCATATCTGGGGTAGACACTTCTTAGAGCAGGGGGTCAGCTCACAATAACACCCCTTGACAGCTGCTATTGATTGTCTACCCATTAGCTATTTCCCCACTTTATTTTTCTAACAGATGGGAATATGCTGGGTCCTTGATGATGAATTAAGCAATCCCAGAACTGCATATCCCTGTACATCATATTAACAAGACAATGACTTTCCCTAATAGCTTAAGTCACTTTTGTTATGTGTTTCCTATTAACTGCAGCTGAAAGCTTCTCTGGGAACACCTCAATTCACAGACCCAATGATCAAGTCTGCCCTATGCTATATGACCCTCTCCTTCTTCCATCACTTACTGTTCCAGGGTTTAAATTTTTTTCCAGTTTATCCAATCAACTTCAGTCTCTGGGGAATTTAAAACTGGTAATGGGAGACAAAGTATGGGGGGCAGTCATTGGCGATGACTCTCACAGGTGGCAGTGCTCTAATGAGGAAGGATCAAGAAGTAGACTAACGATGAGTGAAGTAGACTTAAACTACTGTTCTGGTTCCTGCCTTTCCTGAAGGCAACCTTCCTTCTGTTGCTTTCAAACGAAAGAGCCTCAGATCAGTGGTTCTCAACCTGTGGGTTGCGACCCCTTTGGGGGGTCGAACGACCTTTCACAGGGGTCCCCTAAGACCATCGGAAAACACATATATAATTACATATTGTTTTGTGATTAATCACTATGCTTTAATTATGTTCAATTTGTAACAATGAAAATACACCCTGTATATCAGATATTTACATTACGATTCATAACAGTAGCAAAATTACAGTTATGAAGTAGCAACGAAAATAATTTTATGGTTGGGGGTCACCACAACATGAGGAACTGTATTAAAGGGTCGTGGCATTAGGAAGGTTGAGAACCACTGCCTTAGATAATGACATCTAAGCAATTCCACATTAGACCTACTTCTATCCTTCTGTGACACACAGCTGTTTATTCTAGGCCTGACATGGCTTTCATTTCCATGTCAATGCAGATCCATTAGTAATAGCTGAGTATTCAGTTAAGAAGGACTTTGATGTAGAGTCACACTGAATTTGGGGTGCAGTGACCAATTATCAATATCCACCATAGGCACAGGAGTGGCTAAGTGACGCTAAGTATTTACAGACTCTATCTAGGCTAATACTTGGGATGTTCTCTCTAGTAGCCTACGTGGCATCTTTCTATAGCCTGTTAATCTTCCTAGCTCAGAACACAACTTTGTGACCTTGGAGAAATCATTTTCCTTCTCTGAGCTCCAGTTCCATAAGTGTAAAATGAAGAAGTTGGATCAAATGATCACAAGGTCATTTCTAGTTCTTTGAAGGACACACCCCTTCAAAGGACAATAGCAGACTCTATCTCTTCCTAGTTCATCACTCAGTCTCCTCCCCCTCTTACAGCACTTGTTGAATTCCAGTGTCTTGTCTGAGGAATGCCTCCAGTTCTCAGTCTATTGGCAGAGGAGAGAGGATGGAGAAGTCGTGAGCACAATGAATCCTCAGGCCTTTTCCAGTTCAGGTTAAAAACTCCACCTACTTCCCCAGGGTTTCTCTGATGATTCATTCAGGTGCTCCTCTCCTAGCCTTGGAAATGACCTTCCAGAATTTTATCTCTTCAGTTTTGCAATATAGAATTACTTCATATGTTGGTTACGATAATGGACAATATTCATCAACAGTAAAAAGGGTTGCTCCCTCATGCCCTCTCTTCTCTGCCCCCTCTCCACCATGCCACCCCAATCAGGCCTTCACTCTACCCCTTAGCTGCTACTGTACCTCCCCTTCTTCTCTCCCTTTAGACACAGTCCTGAAGCCTGAGGATTTCCATTCTGAGACTCCAACTGCATGAACCTCTCCCCTTTCCCCAAACTAGGCTCTGGCCTTCAGTGGCAAAGCAGCCTTTACCTTTTCTCCACCCTGCCACCTCCCTCTGGTCTATTGCCCCCCTCATAGGGCCTCTCCCTCTGCAGCTGCTACAGTCTGAATAAGCACAACAGAAAAATCACCACATGTATTAAAGTGAAATTCTTGTTGGACAACTGTGGATTTCCCTGGGAAGGACTTCAGTTTGAGTTTCTCAGGATTCCTATGGAGCCTGAGTTCATGCCCAGACTCACCCTGCCCCCACCCCAGATGTCTGGACTTGTAGGTAACCAGAGCCCTGGCCAATCCTAGAGGAGAGGAGCAGTCCCCCAGAACTTCCTTGTCCACCAGTAAGGGGCCAAAGGAACAGAGAGGGCAGGGGAAAGTCAGCCAAACAGGGGAAGGAGCAGCCAGCTCACCCTGTGGGGAAATTTAACATAGAACTAGGGGCCCGGAGGGCAGGGATCCAAGCTTCTCCTCACTGAAGCAGAAACCAATCTTGCAAATAAACACATAAACAGATTACCAGTGACTCTGGAAGGGCTGCTAAAGGGCTGGAGAGCTGAGCTGTCCCCAAACTCCACCCCTGGCACTTCCCTGAAAGCTTAGGCCCCAGCTTTGCCTAAGTAGGATTGGTTCTCCAAAGCCTAGGCCCCACCCAGCTTCTCAGTTGCTGAGGGAAGCCCTGAGCTTGGCCAGGCCTGGGCCTCTCTTCACCATTGCCTCTTTCTCCCTGGCTTCTTCACCCAGAATCCCCCTCCAATTCCTTTTGCTTCTCAAGCCTGGGCTCTTGTCCATGTCCTTCTGGCACTTCTGCCATCTCTTGCCAGTTTTTCACTGCTCATAGTCACTTTCCCAACACCCTTCAAGCACATTTACCACCCTGTGCCTCCCCTTCTTAGCCTCACTTTCAAATAGCCACCATGAACCTTGAAAATGGTCATAGATAATAACCCTCACTTCACCCCCCTCCACACACACACTTATTCTTTCAGAATCCCAGGCAGAATCTTCAATTTAAGTTGTTTGGCCTTCAGTCTACCCCAAGATGCTGAGAGCCCTGCCCACCCATCACAAGCATCCCCAAGGAATGTCTACATGTCATGGAGCAGAATCGAAGTACCCAGGCTCTAGGCCTCAGAAAGATTTCCCTGGCCTATACCTTTCTGTCAACACCCTTTTCTGCCATTCCCATCACAACAATTGGGGAATGGCACCAAGCATGCAGGTGCTTGGAGGACTCAAGGGGATTTTGTGACAGGTCAGAATGTATGCTTCCCTATTTGGTCAAAGGGAGGGACACTTGCCCTTGGTCTAGGCTGGAAGTTCCATGGCTCTATTTATGCTAATTACTGTATCCTCAAGGCCTAGCACAAGTCTGACACATAGGAAGCACTCAGCAAATATGTAGAAAAGTGCATGCATAAATATCTAAATAAATAAATAAAGGTTATAGCATCAAACTTCTAGGGCAAGCATGTGGAACTGGTGGCTAGCGGGCCACATGCCTCATTTAACATGCTTGTTAGGGCCTGGGATGGCACCTCCTCATATGACTAAAATCCCAAGGCCTCTGTATTAGTTTTCTATGGCGGCCATAACACATTAGTACAAACTTAGCAGCTTAAAATACTATCTATTTATTAGCTCACAGTTTTGTTTGTTAGAAGGTTAGATGAGCTCCATTGGGTTCTCTGCTCAGGGTCTCATAGGCCAAGATCAAGGTTTCTGCTGCACTCTTATCTGGAGGCTTGGAGTCAGAACCTACTTCCACATTTATTTAGGTTGTTGACAGAATCTACTTCCTGTGGATGTAGGTCAAAGGGCCCATTTCCTTGTGAGCTGCCAGCTGGGGGCCTGCTTACTGCTTTGAGAGAGGTCACCTGCATTTTTTTTCATGTGCCCCTCATCTTCAAACTAGCAATAGTGTGTCAACTTTGACTTTCCCTTCTGCCTTCCTCTTTTGCCACCAGCAGGAGAAAGTTCTCTGCTTTCAGGGACGCATGTGATTAGATTAGGCCCATTCACACCTCTCTCTCTCTCTCTCTCTCTCTCTCTCTCTCTCCTTCTAGAACTATGGGAAAATCAATTTCTGTTGTTTAAGCCACTTGATCTGTAGTAGTTATGGCAGCCTGAGTACACTAAGACAGTGACCATGATATGCAACAGCATAAAGCAAGATGGGAAAAAAGCTCCCAGCCCACTTGTGTAATCCTACTCTATGTCTTTGACCTTTCTGGCATTCACTGAGAGCCAGCACGGGTGTCCTGTAAGCCCCAGTCCTGAGGCCTAGAAGAAAGGGGGAAAGGGCCAGTGTTTTTGGCTTAGGCTATCTTGGTGCAGCTGCCTGTGAACTGGATAGGAGGCCCTGGATGTGAGGCCACCTTCCCAGGCAGGTCCAGTAACGCTGCAAGAGGAATTAGTTGCAGCTGAAAATCTGCAGCAGGAAGCAAGGCAAGTGCAGAGTTCCCTCCATGTGCAATTGATTTGTGACTGTGAACAGCAGATTTGGGATGTGACAGCTGACTCTAGGGTCAAGCAGCCAGCAGAGCTGTGTTGGTTTGGAGGCATTTCAAGCCTCTAAACTGAAAAGCCACAATTTTGGGGAAATACCATGAGCATCTGTTTCAATTCTGAGACCGGCTCCTCCCCACTGATGTTGCTGGTTTCTTTTGTCAGAATGTGTAGGCCCCAACTGTGGCCCCTGGAAGCAAAACTCCCATTTGTTCAAAGGAGCTGTGCTTTAGTTATATATTGCTGTGTAAAACCACACAAATTTACTACCTCATGGTTTGCACACATCAGAAGTCTGGGCATAGTTTAGCTGAATTCTCTGCTCAGGGTCTCACATGGTTGAAACCAAGGTTTCGCAGGGCTGCGACCTGACCTGAAACTTTGGTTTCTCTACTGAGCTAACTGGTTGTTGGCAGAATTCAGTTTCTTGCAATTTTAGAATTTAAGTCACCATTTTCTTGATGGCTATTGGCCAGGGATTGCTCTCAGTTCCTAGAGAGGCCACCCTCAGGTCCTGGCCACATGGCCCTTTCCATGGGTCTGCGGTGATCCCACCCCCTCTCATTTTTAATTTTTCATTTTGAGATAATTATAGAATAACATGGAGTTGTAAAAATAGTACAGAGAGGTCCAATGTATCCTTTATCAAGTGTTCCCCAATGGCTACACCTTATATAATCCTAGTACAATATCCAATCCAGCCAATTGACCTTGGTGCATATAGTTCCATGCCATTTTATCACATGCATAGATTTGTGTAACCACCACTGCAGTCAAGATTTAGAACTGTTTCATCACTTCAAAAGTTCCCACTTTATAGTCACACCCACCTCTTTTTCTCCCACTATCTTTAACCTCTGGCAACTATTAATCCGCTCCCCAGCTCTATAATTTTGTCATTTTGAGAATGTTTTATAACATGCAATATGTGACCTTTTGAGAATGTCTTTTTTTCACTCAGAATAATGCCCTTGAGAGCCATCCAAGCTTTTGCATGTATCAATAGTTTGTTCCTTTTTTACAGCTTAGTAGTATTCCATGGTATGAGTGTACCAGTGTTTATTTAATCATTCACCTTGTGAGAGACATTTTGGTTGTTTTCAGTTCTGAATATTACAAATAAAGCTGTTATGAAAAATTGTGTGCATATTTTTGTGTCAACATAGGTTTTCATTTTTCTGGGATAAATGTATTAGAATGCAATTGCTAAGTTATATGGTTAAGCATACATATAGTTTTTAAAGACACTGTCATACTCTTTTCCAGAGTGGCTGTAGTATCTTATATCCCCACCAGCAATGTATGAGTGATCTAGTTTCTCACATCCTCACCAGAATTTGGTGTTGTTCCTTGTTGTGTGTGTGTCCTGTTTTAGCATTTTGGATTGGTAGCTTTAATTAGCAATTCCCTAATGGCTAATGGTGTTAAACATCTTTTCAAGTGCTTACTTACCATGTGCATATTCTCTTCAGTGAAATGTTTCTTCATATTTTTGATTTCTTTCCAATTGGATTGTTTGTTTTTTTACTGTTTATTTTTGAGAGTTCTTTATACGTTCTAGATACCTTCCTTTATCAAATATATGGTTGCAAATATTTTCGCCCAGTATGTAGCTTGTCTTTCCTTCTTCTTAACTAGGTACTTCACCAAGCAAAGGTTTTTAATTTGGATGAAGTTATTATTATTTTTTATGGATTATGATTTCCATGTCAAATCTAAGAACTCTTCACCAATTCCTAGGTCCCAAAGATTTTCTCCTATGTTTTACTCTAAAATGTTTAGTTTTACATTTTATATGTTCCACTTTGAGTTAATTTTTATGTAAGGTGTCATGTAGGTCAAGTTTATTTATTTACTTTTTGCCTATGGATATCCAAATGCAATAGCATCATTTGTTGAAAACAGTTCTTGTCTCTTTTAAGGACTCACCTGATTAAGTCAGGCCCACCCAGGATAATCTCCCTTTTGATTATCTCAAAGGCAACTGACTATGGAACTTAATTACACCACTTAAGCATCCATTTTTCCATATAGTAGCACAATCATGGGAGTGACAGCCCATCATATTTAATGCCATTCACACTCAAGGGGAGGGCATTATATAAGGGTGTGGATTATTGGGTGGGTGGGTCATCTTAGAATTCTATCAGGATGCTGGTAACATCCATCCACACCCATTCTCCCCCCTCACCCCCCAGGTTTGAGAAAAACTAATTAGCCCTAGGATCTTGTCCAAGTAAAGATTGGCTGTTTTGGAAATTTCTACCAGGTGTACTGGTTAATACTGTGGATTTCTTTTCAATAGATGGAGTTACACATATGTTGAGATATATGCTATTTGATATGTATGCTATTTTGTTGTATTGACAGCAAGCTTCAAAACTTCATATGTCACATTTTCTGAAGGTGTTAACATAGATATTTTTACGCTTAAAATGTTGAATTTCTTGCCAAAAAAAGAGAGCATTTGTGGGAAGTTTTAATTCATTACTTTATTTTGAAGAAAAGTGCTGCTGAAAGTTATTGTATACTTGGGAAGCTTATGGTGAACATGCTCCATCTCAAGATATTTGTGACCGCTGGTTTAAATGCTTTAAAAGTGATGGTTTCGATGTGAAAGGCAAAGAACATTCAGGTCAACCGAAAAAGTTTAAAGACCAACAACTACAAGCATTTTTGGATGAAGATGCGTGTCAAACTCAAAAACAACTTGCAGAAAGATTAAACGTTGCTCAGCAAACAATTTCTGATCATTTACAAGCAATGTGAAAGATTTTAAAGGAAGGGAAATGGGTGCCACATCAACTGAAAGAAAGACAAATGGAAAACCGAAAAGTCATCAGTAAAATGTTGCTTCAACAGCATGAAAGAAAGTCGAATTGTGACTGGCGATGAAAAGTGGATTTATTTTGCGAATCCCAAACACACAAAATCATGGGTTGATCTAGGTCAACCATCAACATCCACTGCAAGGCCAAATCGCTTTCGAAAGAAGACAATGCTCTGCGTTTGGTGGGATCAGGAAGGTGTGGTGTATTATGAGCTTCTAAAGCCAGGGGAAACCGTTAACACTGATTGCTACCGACAACAAATAATCAATATGCACCACGCTTTGATTGTAAAATGACCAGAATGGGCCAGAAGACACAGCAAAGTAATTTTGCTTATGATAATGCACCATCACACACTTCAAAAACATTTAAAGACACGTTAAAAGATCTTGCCTTGGAAGTATTAACCCACCACCACATTCACCAGACCTTGCTCCTTCAGATTACCACTTGTTCCGATCGATGGCACATGCACTTTCTGAGCAGCACTTCAAAATGTACAAAGAAGTGGAAAATTGGGTCTCTGAATGGTTTGCCTCAAAACAAGAAAAATTCTATTGGGACGGTATCCACAAATTACCTGAAAGATGGGGGAAATGTGTAGCTAGTGATGGACATTACATTAAATAAAGCACTTTTGATGTTTCTCTTGAAATTATCATGTTTTCTTTGATTATAAAATCTGCCATTATTAACCGGTACACCTGGTATAGGGAGTTGAGAGTAGGTATGGGTACTTGTTTGCATGCCAAGCCCCAGGCAAAATATGATTTGGCTGTTCCTTCCCAGAGTTTGGGGCGGGTGGTCTCACTCTGGACTAAACAGCTCAGATGGTGAGGTGAAGCAGGAGGTAGGTGGGGGAAGGGCATTATTACATGAGTCTTTTCTTTGAAAATAGAGCTTAGATTAACCAAGTCAGAGAAGAAGCTTGCCCTAGGCCCAATAAGAAATACCCATTCTGTTGCAATCTATTTTCTAACCTTCATCAAAGTCAGTGTTCTGTCACTGACATTCAGCTAATACGAATTGTTTGGGGTCCAAAGGTGAAAGTTCTTTTAACAGTGACTTCTTTTGCCTATGGGACTCTTTTTGTCCCTCTGTACCTCTCTGAGAGTAAGTGGCTGAGAAGGTTGAGAAAAATTCAGAGAAAAAGTGAATTTAGATATATAAGGGGAAGGTCACTAGAAGAGACCCACCATTTATGAATGAAATCCCAAACCTGTTTGCTAAGCAGTCCTTCATGAAGCCAAAGAAAAACCTGAAGCAAGAAGAGTGAGGAGAAGCACTGAATAATCATATGGTCACAAACATTCTCTTACTCTCACTCCCATCCTGTTCTGGACTTTCCTCATTAGCAGGCCCATTCTTCCCAGTGTGAATGGCACACCTGGAACTGAACGTGTGGCAGCCCTGATTCCAGTGTGCACTCTGGAAATGCCATTCTAAGGTAAGCAAACTCCCCTACACTCTAAACCTCTTCTTTGAGTGCATCCTGTACCTCCTGCGCCAACTCTTAAAATCAGGCTTTTCATGGGCACAATACTTCCTCTACAACCCAGCTCCTCGTCCCATGTCCTGCCCCCACATTGCCTCAAAGTAGGGTCTGCATCACCTGAATCCCTGCAGCTGTTTCCAGACCATTGCTCATTATCAGGTAAAACCCCTTCCTCTTTCAATACTCTTTCCATCTGATATTATCACCCTCTATTCTCTCCCACTCACTATCACTGTCATCCATTCTAACACATTGTTAGAGAATTTCAGTCCCCCCTGGTTTATATATTCCAACTCCATTCCAACTCCTGTCATCACATTGACTGATTTAAACATCCATGTGTATTTCTGTAGCTCAATGGTTCTCAACCTGCAAATCACTTGGAAAATTTAAAAAATACTGATGCCTGGGACTAACTCAAACCAATAGAATCTGAATTTCTGGGGATGTGGCTTTAGCATAGATATATTTTTAAATCTTACAGGTGATTCTACTGTGTCAGTATTGCAATGACACTTTTTATATTTCTATTGCAAGCCATGATTGAGGACTACTGCTCTGGCCTCAAAGTTCCTTGACATCCTCAACTCTATTGACTTTCATTTCCACTATACTTAAGAATACCAACTTCGTGGTCATATTATGACCTTGCCATAACCTAAAATCTTGCTACCTCTGAATTCTCTCATTCCAAGAGTCCCACTACTATCTTGCACTCCCTACTCTGGTACCTTTTTCAGACCTTGACCCCATCATTTTTTCTGAATTTATTAGTGGTCCCTAATCATTGCTTCTTTCCCTACACATACTGGCTCCTATGGTGGATCATTCTCACAAATATAACTTCACCCAAGCTCTGTTACCTGTCTATTGCACTTACCTTACAAACCCCAGACCTTAAATCAACTGGAAAATCTGCCTCCTCTGTTCTTTTGCCAGAATTTCTGGAGAAAAATTGAATGCCAGTCAGATGGGTACCACTACAAATGTATGATTTCTAATTTAATTGTTTTATGAACACTGTTGATCCTTTCATTTTTGCTCAACACTCTCCCCCATTTCCCTTAACCACTATCCTAAACCTTTGCACCTTTTTTAATATAGGCCATGGGCGTGAACTCCTCTTTCACAACTATAAGCTTATTTGCATCTCCTAGTGTCCTTTCTTCTTTTCTTTTGCTCTGAGAGGAGTGTTTCTTTTCCTGACAATTATTCTCTATCCTATCATCATGACCCTTCTTTATTGAATCTTCACTCTCTGCTGGTTTCTTACCCTGAGACAGCTCACCTTCTGAAACTCTTGATCTCGTATTTTCCATCAGTTTTGATTTTCATTTGTTTAATATCAGCCATGCTTCTAGAAAGAGCAGTATAATTTAGTGTCTTCATTCCTCACCTCTTTGTTATTCCTCAAGCCACAGCTACTAGGCTCCCACTGCTCCACTAACTGCATGGGCAATGGTCAGGACAGAATCCATGAGGATATTTCCAGATATTTCTTTTTCTCCCCAGATAATTCTTTTTATTAGAACTCCTCTCCACACCATCCATGCAAACCACTTCTGTCTTTTGAAAACCTACTTTAGCTCTCATGATTTTCCCATACCATGGCTCACTTCCTACCTGTCAGACTGACTGCTTCATGCATAGTCTTTTATATGTATTTTAAAAGTTGGCAGATTTGAAGGTTCTATCCTTAGCAGGCATTGTTTCTCCCTAGATAGCCTCATACTAAGGAGGCTATCTAGCCTCCTCCCCTCCTCTACCCCCTGTCATCTCCCTCTTCCCCCTCCTCCCCTCTTACTCTTCCTTCTCCTCTTCCCCCTCCCCTTTCTCCTCCTCCTTCTCCTCCTCCAATTTTACAAGTTCCAAAACAAGCTCATTATCTTCTTAAATTCTCTTGCATCAAACTATGAAACTCAAGCCAGGTGTTTTTTCATTTTTATTGATGACACCATTATTCATTCAGTCTCTCTCAACAGAAACCTGGATGTAGCTAGCGTGTCCTCTCTCTCTCAACAGCCACATCTGATTAATCATCAAGTCCTAACAATTCTACTTCCTAAGTAGTTCTCCAGTGTGTCTGCTTCTCTCCATTGCCACTGCCTTCATTCAGGTTTTTATCTCTCAACACCAGTGATATAATCTCCTAACTTGTCTCCCTGTCTGCACTCTTGCTCCTCAGTGATTGCTTCACCTAGCAGCCTTTAGTAAAGTACCTGGGACATAGTAGGTATTCAGTAAGGTGATGTTGAATGAATGGATGTCCAAATGCTCTCTGGGCTGATATACAAAGCCTGTTCCTATTTTCCAGCCTAATTTTCTTTCCTGTAATTTAGGCTCTAACTAGGGAGTACAAGAACAGATCTCATAACAAGTCTTCTGATTCCAAGTTTGAGTGTTCTTTCAACTGTTTCCCTTTTTACCTAGTTTTATGAAAGTCTTGGAAACCTTCTGATTGGGGGCATTTGCATGCAGTCCCAACTGGAGGCAAGAGGACAGACGATATGATCTCCCCTTGTCAGTCCCCATGAGGGAATGCTATAATGTTAGACCCATAAGGAAAGCAAGCAGGTAGATTTTGTAAAGGTCTAAAGCTGTGGTCGGCAAACTACAGCTCGCGAGCCACATGCGGCTCTTTGACCCCTTGAGTGTGGCTCTTCCTAAGCCTTAGGAGTACCCTAATTAAGTTAATAACAATGTACCTACCTATATAGTTTACGTTTAAAAAATTTGGCTCTCAAAAGAAATTTCAATCATTGTACTGTTGATATTTGGCTCTGTTGACTAATGAGTTTGCCGACCACTGGCTAAAGCATGGAAGAATTCAAATCATAATTACTGAATTCATTAATTCATTAATTTACTCAACAGACATTTACTTTGTACCAGGCTCCATGCCAGGCCTTAAGGGTACCATGGTGGGTTCTGCTGCCTTCAGGTGTATTGATGGACAGTGACAGGAGCTTTTGACAAAATGAGAACTAGAAAAGGATAAGCCTGTGGAGCATGACTTTGGTGGTGGCGGGGAGAGAGCAACTCCCTTGTCCAGGGACAATGGGCAAAAAGCTGCTCCAGGACATGTTCTGGCCCACTGCAGTACCAGGGCAAGGAGATGTCATGAGATGGTGGGCAGAGAGGGAGTACTGAATCTGGAGCAAAACCTTATTTCTTTAGCCCCTCACTCCTTGCTCTAACTGCCCCTTAGGCTGCGGTTCTCAACCTGTGGGTCACGACCATCAGAAAACACATATAGCATATCAGATATTTACATTACGATTCATAACAGTAGCAAAATTACAGTTATGAAGTAGCAACGAAAATAATTTTATGGTTGGGGGTCACCACAACATGAGGAACTGTATTAAAGGGTCGCAGCATTAGGAAGGTTGAGAACCACTGCGAGCAACAATTATCCCCATCTCCCTGGATACCTTAGATGTAGCCAAGTCAACCTTCCTAGCAGTGCTCAGGATGGGTGGCAACATAAACTTTCTGGGAAGATGTTATTGTGTGGAATGGAACATATTCACTGGGCATTTTCCTCAGTCTGAGTTTCCCTTCAATAAGCCTCTAGCTCTTCTTCACTGATGACTCATTCAGGTGTCTTCCCAAAGAGGGCCTTTTAACCAGAGTCCTAGAACTTCTCAGATACTATTTGCAAAAGCACCTTATATACTAGACAATTGTTTTCAACATTGTTGGTGGAGAAGGGTTGGCTTCTCACACAGTTGCTGACCTGTGAGGACTAGGGAAGAGAGCAGGAATCAAGGCTGCAAAGCTTAGCTGATGGAAGGTGAATGTCTGCACTGTGACCCTGTGCCTTCTCCCCAGGGGTCTGAACCAGATCCCTAGGCTGGCCTGCTTTGTGCCCCTCCCTTCACCACCCGCCTTTCTGGGCAGGGCTATAGCAGACCAAGAAGACACTGCCCCAGGGGCTCATAACCTGAGTGAGACAGTCCAATTATCTTCAATTTATGAAGCTCAATTGGAGTGAGTTCAAAAAAGAGCAACCTGAACAATTAAAGGACCTGAGGGCTCAGCTTTTGGGGCAAGATAAAAGGCAGGAGGTCTGAGGCCGAAGTAGTGGTTTCAGGAGGAGTGATGGCTAAGGGGGAGGGGCCACAAGAATGTTTGCCAGCAAGTGGGTGTTGAAGGGGGCAAACACGTGGGAGGGAGGGTGCAGAATGAGGCTTAGAGCTCAGACCCAACCTTTGGGAGTCAAGCCATGTTGAGTAGGTAATACATTCAGGCTTTCTTAGCCCAGGCCCTGGCTTGAGGAAATCCCTGGAATTCCCAGGGCACCTCTGACAGAAAGAAGCCTAAACTTGGGGCTTATTGAAAGCTTAGGACCCTGTAAAAATGTCATGTGATGGGGAAAAAAAGGTGATTTGCTGGGCTTGTTGAGCTCCAAAGAATCTTGGGATATCTGTTCCCATCCCTTGGTAGGATGCTCCTAACTCAACTCAATTCTTAATTCAGATTTTGTATTCAGTACATAAGAGGTATAGGTTGGCAGGGGCCCTACTGGACCAGGCTCTACTTCTGCAAGGCTGTATGACCCTGGGCAAGTCCTTTCCTTTCCTCTGAGTCTGTTTCTGAGAACCTTTTAAAGCAGCGGGAACCCCCCTCCCCTTTTAGTGAAATCTTACACAGAACCCTACTTATATAGAACAGATAAAAGCAGTGCTTTGTTAATAAAAATGTGTTTATTGAGTTCAGATTTATGTCATTTACCTTATATCAAGTGAGTCAATCAGAATGATGAGACAATTTTGATCAAATCAATGGTTTAAGATGTCTGAAATCTGCCAACACATCTAATGTTTGCAGAACTCCTGAAGCTCCTCTATACAGCTCAAGGGCGCCCACAGACTTCTGGGTGAAAACCATCACCTCCGTCATCTCCCCAGATTTCTTCCAATTTAGACTTTTTCAGAATCTAGACGTGTGTCCCTAGAAAGCAGGCACTCTGTGTCCTTTACCTTGCTCCCCTAGGACCTTGGGACCTTTATACCTGGCCCATGACTTTGTAGAGTTTTTTTTTTTTTTTTAAAGTTTAAAAAGTCTGCTGGAATGAATTGGGGACCTTTGGTCAGGTAACGGAGGTAGGTCTTGATTGGAAGGGTGCCCAACCCAGACACAAGAGCTCTGCCCCCTTTGGAGCTCCCTTTCAGATAACTGGGAGAAACACTTTTGGAGAAGGAGGATTTAAGTCCTGGTCTTCAGGTGTATCACTCTTGTCAAACCCCTTTCCATTTCAGCATCCATTCTCAGAAGGCTTCACTTCTGGGTGCCCAAGAGGCAGTCCAAACCAGGATTTTTTTTTTTTTTTTTTTTTTTTTAGAGATTGAGTAAAGCCAAGTTGACCAGAGTAGAGGCGGTAGCCTGGGCAAAAAGGACTAGAGTAAAACTGCTTTAAGTACACTTGGACATGGAATGATGACTGTGGAAATGATTTTGCAAAGCCGCTTACTAAGCAAGGGTTTGGGTGCTACAGGAGGCAGGTTGTTTCCCATGCAGCCATCCTTGACTGGCAGGCGATTTCAGTTTGTCTCTTGAGAAACTGTGGAGTTAGTTTTGTTTGTTTGTTCATCGTAGTTTTCCTTTTGTATCTACTGCAGAATTTCTTAAAATGAGATATTTTTTATTAGCTTCATGGTGTAAAATTTAAAAATATATACCGTGAAAAAAAGTATGTCTTCTTCTTTCTCAAGTCACACAATTCCTTTTCCCATAGACAACCATGGTCACCAATTTCTTGATGTAATCTTCCACAGATATTTTATGCCTATACTATATTCATATGGCCTTCCAGAGATATTCTATACAAATATAGGCAAATATGTATATTTCTATTTCTCTTCCCACAAAAATGGAAGGATTCTGTACACACTGCTCATGTTCTTTTTAATGGCTGCATAGTATTCCATTATATGTATGCATCAAAATTTATTTAACTAGTCTTTTATTGATGGAGTTTGGGTTCCTTCTAATCATTTCTATTATTCACAATGTTTCAAAAATGTATCTTGAACATACATAATTTGGCATATGTGTGGGTATATCTTACTACCCTTGAACCAAATTTTAAACCCAACTGAGAGGCTGCAGGAGGGAATGCTCTGGAATGTTATAGCTTAATTTTGCCTCCTTTTACCACTTTGCTTCTTTCCTTGATCTTCAAGCTGATGCATCTAAGTGCCATCTGGGACATTAGAAGAAGTCAAAGCCTGGTAGGGGTCTAACCCAAATTGGCTAACAATGTCCCCATTGGCTAACAATTTCTACTTGGTCAAATTTTTCCCCCTTGAACCACTTAAGCAGCAGCGGGATGATAGACTGATTTTAGAAACCAGATAGAAAATGGAAACCCATGAAGTGACCTGCATGTAATATGATAAAAGGCCACTGACACCTCTCTTCAGTGTTAGGGACTACCAAATGGGAAGTCGTGGGGCTGATGCTGACCAGGAGAGAACACACCACCTACAGAGGGCAGATTCAGTTCCAGCTGGCAATGGTGGCCCAGTACTGTCAGATCTTCCAAATTGTTAAGAAGCTAGAAATATGGATTATATGCGAACTCTCCTCAATTTATATAATAATAATGATAACAATAGCAAATACTCATACAGCACTTACTATGTGTCAGGCACCATTCTAAGTGCTTTAAATATCATAACTTACTAGTAGTATTCATTGTAACTCTATGAGGTAGAGTACTATTGTTTATCTCAGTTTTACAGATGAGCAAATTGAGGCACAGAGAATTTAAGTAACCTTTTCAGAATCACACAGAATAAGTAACAGAGTCAGGATGCAAACCAAGGCAATGCTGTTAGTGACTATACTCTCATTGAACTTTTATTAAACTGAATGTCTTATTGAGGAAATATAAGTCAAATTTAAGCATTGCACCAACTGACACTGACTGCCAAGCCAAACAAAATGCCTCTGAAAGCCTCTAGTTGGAGACCTTGGTTTTGCGAGGCATCTGACTGGAGGCTGGCTGTTGCTCTGCTGGTTCTACAAACTTCAACTGAGTCCCCCTGCCATTTAGACCCAGGCCAGGGATCAGTCTAGGAGGCAGGTGAAAGCCCTTTATGCTGCTTCAGTTACACTGCCTGAGTTTATATTCACTCTTGAGAACAGAGTGAGGGTACAGGGCTGGTTGGCCTAGCTTTGACTTCTCAACAGGTCATGAAACTGTGGGTGAAAAGACATTGGCACTGATCTTGGAGTTGGAATTCTTGGATTCTAGTCCTGGCTTTTTGTGCTGAGGTGTTTTTTTTTTTTTTTTTAAGTTTTTTTTTTTTTTTTTTTTTAAAGTTTTTCTTTTCTCATTAACCTTGGTTTCTTTATCTGAAAACACAAAATAATAATCCATACTACACAGGGTTATTTTGAGAAGCAGTGAGATACTGTATCCATGTGTACTACACATGGAAAAGGAATAGTCTTAGCAGTAGAGTTTGTTCGGGGGACAGAAAACTGTAATTTCCAGGAAAAGCTACCCCAAGATGGAGTCAGAGAAGATGAGCTGTCTCCTCTTTGCCCACCCTTCTTATGGTTATGTTTTTTATTACAAGCTCTTTTGTCCACCAGGCCACTTCTATGACTATAACTGAGCCATATTTAACTGGGCACAGATTCCTGGAGTCCAGGGGTGCAGGGCAGCCTTAAATTGACCATTAGTGCTTTGTTTGTCAATAAATCTGCCTTTGCTAATTTTCCTGTTCACTTGTATGCTTTTCCATATTAATTTACCTGTTTGTGTGCTGGATTCAACAAGGCTAAATTCAAATTCCGGTGTCTCCAACCTTTGCTCACGAAGAGCTACCCATAGTCTTAGCATCTGTGAATATTAGGCTCCTTAAGAAAAAAAAATAAACCTTCTGAAACTGAAACTCAGCATTATGGAGAAACCTGGTCATGCATGTCATCAACCACTTTGTGAAATAATGTTCTGTCCTTGTTGATAAAAAGCCTCATGCACCAGCAGGAGGATTATAGGAGAGTGGGCAACATGGATGGGAGGGGGACAGGGAGATTGCAGGAGAGCAGAACAGATCCAGGGGATGGGGAGACAAAAAGAGGGGTCAAAAGAATAAACATGGATGAGCTCCTGTGCTCTAAGGGAGGCAGGCTCTGTGTTCTCCGCATCTCTGCAGTCCGTGATCATGAGTTAGGGCTGTCCAAATAGATGCCTGTGGAGCCCTGTACTGTGTTCAGTTCCTGTTCTAGCTCTTCTACTCAAGCATCCTACCAGGGGTAGGCCTTTTATTTCAGATTTGAGTAGAAGTGAGGCCAAAATGGTGAGGTCAGAGTATGCAGGGTCTTGAATGCCAGCTTTAGATTTTCCACGCAATTGAGCCATTGCTGGGGTATGATGCCAGGCCAGTGCTCCAGGAAGCTGCCCACACTGTGAGACGAAATCTGGGGCTGGAGGCTGGAGGCAAGGGAGGCCAGGATCTGGGCAGTGACGATGGAGGGATCAGCTTGGGATATGGACTACACATAGAGAGAGTTAGGATTATCAGGTCATATAGTAGGGGAGTGGAAGGGACCAAAGCGAGAGTCCCAGATGACTGGCTTCTTGCTCTAGAGGCCAAGAAGAAAGGCAGTGGTATTAACATAAATGGTAAGTTGGCCCTTAATGGCTCAGGCCCCTTTTCATCAAAAGGCTGCCCCTGCAGCCCTCACCTCCCTTTAGTTCAGGCCTGGCTGGATCCAGCGTGTCCTTGGAGTTCAGGGAGGCCTGAGGCCTGGATGAGTTGAAAAGAGAGAGCCATATGGCCCCAGCAGCTCCTGTGTCCTGTTCGGGCCCCCATCTCTGGCCCCACTTTGGTCTGGAGGGTCAGAAAGCCAAGGATCACCAAAGAGAGAGGGAAGCAGGCAATGGGGATGGGGTGGAGGTGGGGTGGAGTGGAGGCTGGAACGGGCTTGAAACTCCTGGCAGCACGGAAATGGGAGAAAGAGGCCAACAAGAAAGAGCCTGCTTGGCAGGCACGCAAGGGGACCCCGCGCCAGGTCCCTTTAGGCGGCTGCTCCTCAGCCTGCCTGGTGTCTCCATCCTGGGTAAGAGGAGCCACAGCGCCACCCAGCGGCCGGTGGCGGGGAATGGCAGTCAGGGCTCTTGTGTGGCCCCAGAAGAGTGGGGGAGCTGAATAGAATGCATCCTTCAGCTCCTCCGTGGAAGGCCTGGAGGCAAGTGAATGTAAAGGTGGAGCACATAGTAGTTGATGGACCCTTAAAGCAATCCATCCATTCATTTTACCCACCAATCCATCCGGCACATGGCATTAGATGAATCTTACTATAGGTCAACTAATAATATTCCTCTTAAGCTCAACAATCTTCCATGGCTCCTAGTGGGTCTCTGTATAAAACACAAATTCCCTAGTTTGACTTTAAAGGCCTTCCATGTTTTGACTTCAAGCCATCTGTCAAGCTTCATCTCTTGCCACCCACTCCACATCCTGCCACCACTCACTTCTGCCCAAATAAACCTCTACTCCCCTGCATCCCCATCCATTCATTCAGTGAACCTTTACTAAAGCACTGGGGAGACAGAGAACACACAGATCTTTGTCTGCTCAGAGCTTATTCAAATAAAGAGGCAATGAACAAGAAAACCAATGTATAAACAAGCTCATTTCAAATAGTTACCAGCACTAGATCCTATAAAAATCTGGGCAATATGATAGAGTGTCCAGGGCAAGAAGGGCACTACCATACATACCTAGAATAGTCAGGAATGGCCTTTCTGAGAAAATAACATGTGAGCTGAGATCTGATAATGAGAAGGAGTGAGCCTTGGAAAGAATGGGAGGGGGTACATTTCAGGCTTAGCAAGGGCACATACAAAAGTCTTGAAACAGGAACAATTCTTCTACATCAGAAGAAAACCAATAAGGCAGGGTGGCTGGAGGATAGTGAAAAGGATGTCCTGCGTGAGATTGGAAAGCAACAAGTCATGTAGGGCAGTATGGGCCATGGTAAGGACTTCAGATTTTATTCCAATCAAGATGGGAAATTACTGGAGGATTTTAGCAGAGGAGAGGCAGGATTTGATTTGCAGTTTTTAGAGATAACTCTGGGTGGAATGTTGGGTTGGTGGGGTGTGTGTGTAGGGGGGGAGATGGATTGGAAGCAGGGAGACCAGTTAGGAGGCCATTGCAGTGCTCCAGGAGAGAGTTGGTCTAGATCAGTGGTCAGCAAACTGCGGCTCGCGAGCCACATGTGGCTCTTTGGCCCCTTGAGTGTAGCTCTTCCTAAGCCTTAAGAGTACCCTAATTAAGTTAATAACAATGTATCTACCTATATAGTTTAAGTTTAAAAAATTTGGCTCTCAAAAGAAATTTCAATCGTTGTACTGTTGATATTTGGCTCTGTTGACTAATGAGTTTGCCGACCACTGGTCTAAATGATGACAATGGAGTTAAGAGAAACTGTTAGATTCTAGAGGTATTTTGAACAAATTTTGTTCATGTGTTTTCTTCCCAACCAACCCAGGAATGTGTTTCCTTTCCAACCAACCCAGGATCTTACTGAGGGCAGATTCCCTGTCTGAGTGATCTTTGGATTTTAATACACCTACGCAGTTAGTCTACGCCAGCGGTTCTCAACCTTCCTAATGCCGCAACCCTTTAATACAGTTCCTCATGTTGTGGTGACCCCCAATTTCATTGTTACAAATTGAACATAGTTAAAGCATAGTGATTAATCACAAAACAATATGTAATTATATATGTGTTTTCCGATGGTCTTAGGCGACCCCTTTGAAAGGGTTGTTCGACCCCCAAAGGGGTTGCGACCCACAGGTTGAGAACCACTTGTCTACGCAGTTAGTCTAATAGATGCTCGGTGTTTGGTGCATCTCCACAGAGAATATGACAAGAGGAAATGGCAATAAGACAGAAACTTTAGCCTGGGACAGAAGTCCTGGGTCTTCTTTCTAGTTACACTGATGCCCTTCTCCCTTTTTTCTTCTTTGTCCTTAGTGTCATTTAAAAGAATCTAAAAATGTTTAGGGAGAGAAGGCAAAGCAGGAATTATGAGTTCTTCTTCTGTGCTAGGAACTGTGCTTAACACTTTCACATATATTATTTCATTTAAGTTAATTTATTTAATCTTTATAACAACATATAATCCTATCCCTTCATTTTAAAGATAAGCTGATAAAAATCCACAAAGGAAAAAGGACTTTATGAAAGGCCAAAGTTGTCATAGCACAAGATATTTTGTATACTCCATAAGTCCCTCCCTTCATACCACACCCTAATACTATTTATCTATACCCATTATTTCAGCCTTTTGTTAATTGTTAGCATTATACAATGCAATAAATTTCAGAATGAAACTGTAGGTTTTGAAATAGATCTAGGTTTTCATGAAGTCAATGAAAGTGATGCTGTAGAAGAGGGTATAGGGGGGATAAACGGTGATAGGAAAAAAATCTTGTATTCTCAAAAAAAGTGATGTTGAAGACTATCTCTAATGTCATGTAAAGTCCTTGGTAAGTGGGGATTTGGAAGAGATAGATCAGTTACCACAGGAAGAACAGAAAATTGACCGGGGTAAAGATCAAGGCTTCAAAGAGAATTATTCAACTCTTAAAAGATAACAAGCAAGAGGCCCTTGGGATAATTGAAGAAGCTCTCTAATTTTGGAAAAACAAAGCAAGACTATTCATGATTGAGTTACAACCAACACTGCAGAAATACAAAGAATCATTAAAGAATACTATGAACAACAAATTCAACAATCTAGAAGAATGGACAAACTTCTAGAAGCGAGTAATCTCCCAAAGAACCAGGAACAAATAAGAAAATCTAAACAGCCGAAACCGGTTTGGCTCAGTGGATAGAGCGTCGGCCTGCGGACTGAAAGGTCCCAGGTTCGATTCCGGTCAAGGGCATGTACCTGGGTTGCGGGCATATCCCCAGTAGGAGATGTGCAGGAGGCAGCTGATCGATGTTTCTCTCTCATCGATGTTTCTAACTCTCTATCTCTCACCCTTCCTCTCTGTAAAAAATCAATAAAATATATTTTAAAAAAAGAAAAGAAAATCTAAACAGATGATTAGCAATGAAATTGAACCAGTAATAAAAAAAAACTGATTATGTGATTATGATTGTATGTCAAAAGTCAATGTTGTGTTCTCATGCACTTTGGACAGGAAAATTATGTTATTTCCCCAATGCTTGATTCTGTTTTTGTTCATTCTAAGAATTAGTGCATATTTGCAATTATTCATTTTAAATTTAAACAAATATTTTCCACATTTTCAATTTTGTTTCTCAAGGCAAAGTCCCAATCAAACCCTTTCCTCTTTCTTTCCCCTATTCTGTTGTGAAATGTCAATCTCTGCTTCGAGTAGATTCATGGCAAGTGGCCTTTTTCTAGCACCTCTTATCCTCAAATAACAAGAACTTCATGTAGCTCCAGCCTTCTCTTCATCCATGATTGGCAAGCCTGGTTGCACATTAGGATCACTGTGGAGTTGTTAAACAATACTGAAGCTGGGACTCCAACCTAGACTAATTAAGTCCAAATCTCTGCTGGTAGGGCTAGAGTGAAAACTCTCCAGGTGACACTGTTGCACTTGCAGGATTATGAGCCACTGCCATCATCCTTCCTTGCAATGCTGAGGCTGGGAGACACTGAGACTGTCTGCAGTTAGAACTGAAGGGAGAACATTAAGGCCTGGGCCTGGGTCAAAGGGGTTGCTCAGAGGGGTGGCTGCAAGGGTCAAAGGGCATGTGGCTGGTAGGGCTACTTCCTTGGCACAGCCATTGTGCCCTTTACTGCCTTAGAACTATGGTTATGCAGCCACCTCCAATTCCTTACATCTCTTCTCTATCCCCAAGACCAAGAAAGCTTGGGTCTCCTCATGGACATTTGGTGAGATAAAAACTTCAGTGTTCTAGTAAGCATATCATGGTTGCCAAATGTATAACATCATGTTATCTTGTGGATCCCCAATATGTTTCTTTTACTGCTGTATTCCAAGCACCCAGCACAGTGCTTCACATACAGTAATTGCTCAATAGGTATATTGTAAATGAATGAATGACTAAGTTGAATACAGGTAGGATGTAATAAGTACCACGATCAAGGCACAAAATGTTATAGAAGTACAGAAGAGGATGAAGTTGTTCTCAGCTTGGGAGAGGGGGAATGTGGAAGTCTTCATAGCAGAGTGGTCATTTGAGCTGGACTTTGAAAACTGGGTAAGGCAGTGATAGGCAGAGATGGAAAGAAGGCATTAAGGGCAGAAGAAACAATGTGAGCAAAGGTCTGATGAGAAGGTGCAGAGCTCATTAAGTGAATGACCAGCAGTAAAATGTGACTGGGACAAATGTGTGATAGCCTGTGGTGGAAGATCAAACTGGAAGGATAGGATCAGAATACTAAGAGCCTTGACAGTCATGCTAAGAAGTTTACACTTGAATCTACAGGCCATGTGGAGCCATCTGATGTTCTCGATCACTGGAGTAATATGTTTGCTTTAGGAAGATGAGATGTATACTTTATGGCAGCAGTTCTTTCAACAAAGTATTTGTGGAGTGTCTCCTAATAGCCTAAGTGCACTGTGCTGGGGGAAGGTGGGTTGGAGCCAAGTAATTGAACATGAGATTACTTGGTAGGTCATTGCAATAGTCCAGGCAGGAGCTACTGAGGGCCTAAAGTGGCTGAGTGGGAGTGGGGGTAGAAAAGAGAAGGACTGGCCCTTATTACAGAGGTGGAATTGATAGAACTTGGTGACTATTTTAGGTGGAGGTGAAGGAAAGAGAAGACATATTATGATGATGATAATCATCAGTATTTGAATAACCAACCATTATTGTATTTTGTGTACATCATCTGATTTTCACAATAACCCTTTTGATAGATGAAGACATTAAGGCTCAAAGAAGTCAAGGAACTTGTGCAAAGTCATATAAGTAGGAGATGGTGGTACTAGATAGTGAACTCATACATTCTGGTTGTGGAGACCAGTACTTAACCTCTATGCTATGCTGACTTTGGAGAGCTGGGGGATTTGTCTTTTCTTGGCAAAGGAATTCAGCAGTTCAGTGAGGACACCAGTTTCCTCTGAACTCATGCTCTCCCTTTCCCTGTTTATGCGAAGAGGTAGTTGTGGAGGGCTCTGCCTGCTGCTCTTCCATCAGTTCTTCCTGAGCCCCCTTCACTCCTGTGGTGGGAAGATGGGCCTGGTGAAGCAGTATAGGAGATGAGGCTGGAAGACTAGAACCAAAGGCTGAAACAAATGTACAAAACTGCTCATCCCCAGGCTATTTGGGGCCTGCAGATGTGTTTAGTCCCCACAGAGGTTTGTTTGTTTTTTACTCAAACCAACATTTAGAAATTAGAAAGCTTCACGTAAAAACCCTGAGTCCTGATTTCCCCTAAAGAATGAGATCTGGCAACATTGAACCCACATTCCCAAAGACAACCTTGGGCTTCAGCTGCCCCTGTAGCCTGCAGTGCCCTGTATTCATCACCACTCACAATGCTGGGGTCTGCACTTCACCCCTTCCCACCTGATCCCGGCAGGAGGTTGAGTTTGTGATTCCTTGTCTATAATGGCCTACTACAGAGTTTGCCTCTCCTTGCCCCCCCCCACTTGAGCCATCAAGGAGCCAGGTACAGTGTCAGCATCCTCTTGTCCCACCTCCTCCCCAAGCCATAGACTTTTTCCTCTGGTAGCACTTGATTCCACAGAACACAACCATGAAGGAAGGGTTATCATCAAGTCTTACAATTTATTTCTTTATGGGGTTAAACAAGAGCAGAAAGGCCTCTGCTCCACAATGCAACAAAACAGAAAGCAGTACACATACAGAGACTCTCACCGAAACACAGAGGCGGGGAAAGGGGGACAACTGAATCAGCCAGGTAAGGGAGGAAGGAACAGGGGACTACTAGGAATCCAGCTTGGAGACTCAGTCATAGAAACTAGTGCAAGAAAGTCCTACTCATGAAGCACAGTGTAGAAAATGGCGTAAGAAAGCTGTCCAGCTCTGCTGCCTGTGATGGAGGGCAGGGCAGCTTGAGGAGTAGTGTAAGATCTGGGTGGTGGGGTGGATAGGGACAATCAAATGACTTTGAGGTGGAGTGAGGTGCCCCTTTCCCCTGCCACCGGGCAAGGCCCTGGGCTGGTCTGAGCCAGGGGTCTCCTGGGCACTTGGTGAGGGGGAAGAGAGGATGGGAGTCTCCAAGGATCCATTCCCTAGGGCCCTTAGGTCCCCCTTTACTTCCCAGTCCCCTTTTCCCCTCCTGAGGATGCAGGAGTTAGAAGGCAGTACCTAGGGTCTCTCATGTCTACATAAGCATCTCTGGAAAGGAGCCAGCACCTCTTTCCCTCCCCAGCTGAAAAGAGCACTCTAGGGATGGGGTATGTGGCTAGGCCCAAAGTGCTGAGGGCCAAACAGGGGAGTGTGTGGGCAGGGCATATGGGTGGGGGAAGGGGGCATGCTGTGAGAAATGAGAAAACTGGCAGGGAAGGACTCCCCAGTCTCATGAAGTCTATTTGGGACACAGCTGAGGCCCTTGAATGATTCCTTCTCTACAAGGGAAGTCTCCCATTTATCCCCCAGCCAATTAATTTCAGCTGTCCCCTCTCGATTCCCTTCTTTGTTTTACCTAATGTGGCTCCATGGCTACACATCCCCTTAATTCACTGGCATCACATCCTAGGACACAGGTTCTTCTGGCACCAAAGCCGCTTGGCCTGTTCCAGAACAGTTCTGGCTTCCTATTGGCTTTGAGATGTCCAGGCAATGTGGTCTCCCACTCCCAAGAGATCAGCACAAGGCTAATGGCTCCCAAAGGGCTCTTGATGACTCTTCTCTCACTCAGCCCTCTAACCTGGCTAAATAGTTCAAGTCTGTCAGCCAACAGATGACAGCACATTCTCTTTATTCAGTGGGTCCTTTTTGCCAGTTTCTGGATGTTCTCCAGCAAGGAGCAAGGGTGGCTGGATCAGCGGACCAGGTACAGGGTGAGGAGGAGCCTGGTTGTTTCACTATTGGAATAGTGTATCATGGGGTCAGAGATGGGAAGAGATGAATACTCTTTGGTAGGCTGGGGATGGGGACAGGGTAGGGATGGGTGGTGGGGGCTCATCTCTGGAAAGCCCTGGGGCAATGCCACCAGATTCTCCATCATGGAGGTCTGGGTTAGGGCAAGATGGGGGAGTTATGGGGATCCAGGCCAGGTCTGACCTACTTGGGCTTAAGTCCCTCCTCCCCATGGAGATCAGAAATGGAAATGTCTTTGTCCTCAAGGCTAAGATCTCCAGGGCAAGAGCGGCTCTTGGGAGTATGTGCACCTTCTGTAAGATATGGCCCTCCAGACAGCGGCAGTCTGACCATATGACCTCAGCCTTCTGTTTCAAGGCCCAGCAACCCATTTCTGGCACTTTCCCCCAACAGGGCTCCTTATACATCACTTTTTGATTTTGGGAGCTGTCTTTGAGCCTGCCTCAACACTGATCATCCACCTCCCCAAAGCCTGGTAGCAATAGCCCATTTAGCCATCTCTCTAAGCCAGTGGTTCTCAACCTTCTGGCCCTTTAAATACAGTTCCTCATGTTGTGACCCAACCATAAAATTATTTTCATTGCTACTTCATAACTGTAATGTTGCTACTGTTAAGAATCGTAATGTAAATATCTGATATGCAGGATGGTCTTAGGCAACCCCAGTGAAAGGGTTGTTTGACCGCCAAAGGGGTCACGACCCACAGGTTGAGAACCGCTGCTCTAAGCCCTCTGCCTACAACTCTCCTCTCCCTCTTTCCTATCTCCACTCTCTCACCACTCATTCTGCATCCCATTCCTACCCCTCATTGCCTAGGGTGGTGGGGCAGTTAACTGGAGTCCTGACCCAGCTGTGACTGTGCACACCTCATCTCCCAGCCTGGCACTTCCCTACTGTGGTCTCATGTGGGCCAAGGTGAACTGGAGGAGGGCCACTGCACCGTCCGTGTTGGGGTATGGGCAGAAGGGAATTAAGGATCTTGGCAACAAAAGGAATGTGAAGGGGGGAAAGAGCTGCTCCCTTCTGGGCCCCCCAACATTCCCTGCAGGGCCAATGCTGGGATAGCAGCCTCCCTCCCTGGGGTGAGGGTCCTCAGCAGGGGTGGACAATGCCAGCCCCCACTCCCCCCCTTTTTGTTTGCGAAGCCCCATAAATGGGGGCCTAGGATGGGGCGCCTGCTGCTCTTGCCTTCTCCTGGATGAGTTTTGCAGCTCCCTGGGGCCCTCTGGCCATTCTGCTGGGGCTGCTTTTGGAGTGGGAGTAGGCTGGGGACCATGTGTAGTCCCTCATTTCCCCCCACCCCCCCACCTGGTCCTATATCTCCCATGGGAGGAGCCCCCTCCCGCTGCCCCTGGGGGAGCTGGAACTGATGTCAGTGTGTGGTGGAGGTCTGTCTTCCCTCCCTGCTGTCACTCTTCCAGAGTCAGGCCCTCATCTAGGGCAGGCAGTGCCTCCAGCCCCAGTCCCCCACCACTCTGGTTGCTGGAGAAGGACACCATGGTATGGAGGAGCATGAGAACAAGGACATAGAGCCGGATCCTGCTGGGGCTGAGGCGGGAGCCCCCAGAGACCGGCAGCAGGGAGGGCTTGTGGCTGATATGGCCTGGGGGGTCATGGCGGGGATGGTAGTGACGGTACTGTTTGTGGTAGTGGTGGAAATAGGAGTGGTGGAATTGCTGGTGGTGGGTTTTGGGGGCCTCAGACTCCTTGAACTTCTTCTTTTCCGACTCACAGGAGACCCACTGCACGTCACAGCACTTGCTTTCCAGCTGCTTTGGCGAAGTATCCAGCAACCCTGCCAATGGATAAGGAAGGTGTGGTGGGGTGCTCAGGGGGCTCAGGCTTAGGCCTTTCCTAGAGATGAGCTTTTCAAAGCTGGGACTGACTGCTCAGATAGCCGTGCCCAAGACTCCTTTCCCCCTGCCCCTTACCACTTTCCTTTTCTGGAGTCTTCTCTCCCAGGGACTCCAGATCATTTCTCTGGGATAGCTCCCTGGATGGGCATGATTTGGGTAGAGAGGACCACTCTACTCTCTGCCCCTATTCCACTTGCCCTTATCCCAACCAACTTGGGGACCTCATTGCCCGCTCCTCCAGCCACTTACCTTCTTCTAATCTGACTTCCCTGGTGTCCTCCCTGCTACCACACCCCGGACCTGGTGCTGCCCTGGGCTCTGGCCTCCTCCCTCCTCCCCAGTGCCCTGCCTTTACCTGTACAGATAAAACCAGGGAGCCCTCCGTACACCATTTCTTCATTGTCAGGGAGTATAAAGGGGCACCGGGTCTGCACCTCCAGGCAGTACTGCTTGCAGGGCACCCAGCGCTGGCATTCCTGCTGGGTCACGCTGAAGTATTCTGAGCACAGCCAGGCCTTGTAGACAGCCTGTGGGGAAAGTAAAGAGCATCAGCCCAGGAGTCAGCCCCTTCCCACCTCAGACAAAAGGGATGAGGAGGGTGTACTTGTACTCTGGGGAGGGGATGTATGTGCTCACCAACCCAACCCCAGGATCCAGGAGAAGAAGAAGGGTTTGGGTCAAGACCACTACATCCTACCCTAAGGTCTCCCATCTCATAGCCAGGACTCCTGAGTCCCTGAGTCTGCAATAATCCAAGACTTAGAATTTGTTCATTGGTAAAATCACAAAATGACTCCAATGTCTGAACTGGAATGGGCCTTACCAATCATCCCATCCAACCCTACCATTTTACAGTTGGTCCAAAGAGGTGTCCTGACTTGTCTGAGGTCACCCATAATGGGATCAATTTGAGTTATATTCAATTCAGCAAACATTTATTTGGCTGTTGATGGTTAACTTTCAAGAAATAGATATAATAATCCTTGCTCTATCTCATTAGGGTGTTATGTGGATCAAATAGTATGACACAGCCCAGCTGTATGGCTCAGTGGTTGAGCATTGACTCATGAACCAGAAAGTCATGATTCCTAGTCAAGGCACATGCCCAGATTGAGGGTTCCATCCCCAGTAGGGGGTGTGCAGGAGGTAGCTGATCAAAGATTCTCTCTCATCATTGATGTTTCTCTCCCTTCCTCTCTCTCTGAAATCAATAAAAATATATTAAAAAAACAATATAACTCATGAAAATGTTTGGTAAGTTCTAAAGTGCGATACAAATGTGAGGGGTTATTTTTTATTTTGTGAGGGGTTATTTTTAATAAAAACAGGAATCTGCCTTACCAGGCACTACATGTGCCTTCAAGCTCTATTTAATCCATGCTAAACCCTGGTGTAGGGCAGACACCATGCTTCATTTGGAAACTTTGTTTTGCAGTTTCACTTCATGGGTATATTTCCTGTCCCTTATCTAGCCCACTCCTATCAGGTGCTGGATCCTAGCCAAGAAAGGTTCCCTGCTCTATACTCTTTGGCTATCATCAAGCCTAAAGTTTCTCAACAGTGACACTACTGACAGTTTAGCTGGGATAATTCTTTGTAGTAAGGACTGTTTTGTGCATTGTAGGATATTGAGTAGCTTCCTTTGCCTTTATCTACTAGTTGCCAGTTGCACCACCCAACTGTAATGACCAAAAAATATCCCCTGAAGGGGGTAGGGGGCAGTGGCAAAATCATCTCCCATTGATCATCACTGATCTGCTCCTTGCTACTGAAAGTGTGGACCCAGGCCAGCAGCAATACTATCACCTATCTAGAAGCTTGTGAGAAGTGCAGAATCCCTGGCTCTTCCCTAAACTCAAGTCAGCATCTGCAATTCAAGCTTAGGCTTACAGTCCTGCCCACACTCAGTCCTCATCTCTTCAGCACCTTCTCACAGCAGTGGTTGCTTCTCACAGCAATGGTTCTCAGAGAGAATCCCTGGGGCACCTGTTAATATGCAACCGGCCCCTCCAATTAACCTTCAAAAAGACTGAGGTGGGTTCAGGGATCTGCATTTTGATAAGGATCTAGGTCAGTGATGGGGAACCTTTTGAGCTCGGGATGTCAGCATTTTGAAAAACCTTAACTCTTGTGCCTTGTCACATATAGAAATTTTTTGATATTTGCAACCATAGTAAAACAAAGACTTATATTTTTGATATTTATTTTATATATTTAAATGCAATTTAACAAAGAAAAATCAACCAAAAAATGAGTTCGCGTGTCACCTCTGACACGCGTGTCATAGGCTCGCCATCACTGATCTAGGTTATTCTGCTGCCAAAGGCCTTTCACTCACACTCTGAACAACATGGTCAGAGCTTCTCACACCGGATTTCAAACATTTACACTAAAATACAAATAATTCCACTGTGAACATGGACTCTGGCAATGTAATTTCACATTGGTCTTTTCCAAAGCCATCAGTGATGGGTAGTAGTGGGTTATGGTGCAAATCAACCCCGTGAAGAACAAAGCATTGCTTGGGACTTTGATACTTCACCGGCATCTGAAATTTAACATGCTCTAAATCTTAAAATGAAATTCTCCATTTTCTTTTTCATTCCAAATCTCTCTCACCCCAAAGTCTTGGCCATTTCAGGTAAGTACCACAACCATCCACCTGGATGTCCAAGCTGGAAACCTAGGTGTAAGCCTTCATTCCTCTTTCCCTGAGTCCCCACATGCAGTCTATCCTCTTGCACAGCTTTATGAAGGCCACTGTCATTTGTCACTTGGATGACAGTTTCCTATCTGGCCTTCCTGCCTCCACTCTTGGTCTTTCCAGTCCACTGTTCACACAGGATTAAGAGTGATCTCAAAATGTCATTGCATCATGTTACTCCCTTGCTTCAACTCTTCAAAGCATCTTATATAATCCTATATAATAAGAGAGAAATATGCTAATTAGCCAGGACGCCCTCACGGATAATGTCTGGCAGGAGCAGGTGGGTGTGGCTGTGTGCCACAAGAGGCCAGGCTCCTGAGGCTGCATCATATAAAATAAAATGCGTTTACATGCCTGAAGACGACAGGGTTCAAGGAGGAAGGGCTCCAGTTTCGTTTTCTCACACCCAGCTAGGAGGACTCCCTGGGGCGGCTCTCCCCTTGGAGCCCTGAGCAGGACAGGCGCTCTGCTCTGCCTGGAAGCCCCGAAGGGAGGTGAAGCAAAGTGCTTTCCCTCCAGGACCCCACTCTCCCTGGGAGTCTGGCACGGAGGGCGCTCTCCCTGGGAACCTGGAAATCTGCCTCCCAGGGCGACTGCACAGCAGCCAGGCCTGGCGAGCCACGGAGAAGGCGACCTACCTAGAGGCCACGCAGCTGCCATAGTTGAAGTCGCCCTCGATGGAGGAGCGGGGGTAGCTGGGATCAGAGTCAGCCATGTCAGCAATGGAACCCCAACTCCCTGCCGAAGACTAGAGCACACGGACCTCAATGGTCCTTGGTCACTTCCTGAGCAGCAGTCAGCCTGGACTGGGGATCAAACCCAAAACCTAAGTAGGTGCCCTGACAGAATGGAACCCCAAACCTTTGCTGTGGCAGAGGAGCTCCAGCCCACAGCAGCAGCCAAGGCAACCAGAGGGGTTTTGTTGAGGGGCCCTGATAGGCAGTGCACAGCGCAGTGGGTTAGATCATCCTCCTGATACAGCAAGGTTGTGGGTTGGATCCCTGGTCAGGGCACAGACAAGAAGCAACCAAAGAGAGCATAATAAGTGGAACAACACACTGGTGTTTCTCTCGCTCCTTTCCTCTCTCTAAAATAATCAATCAATAAAAATTAAAATAAAAAATAAACCCTCTTGTATGCATGCATATAAGCCTAACCAATGAACACAGACAACAGGGGGGTGAGGGCATAAGTGGAGGGGTTGGGAGTAATGAGGGGATAAGGACACATATGTAATATCTTAATCAATAAAGAAATTAAAAAAATAAAAAAGACAAAAAATTAAAACAAAATAAACCCTCTGGCCCTAACCAGTTTGGCTCAGTGGATAGAGCATCGGTTGTGGACTGAGGGGTCCCAGGTTCGATTCCAGTCAAGGGCATGTACCTTGGTTGCAGGTACATCCCTAGTAGGGGGGTGCAGGAGGCAGCTGATCGATGTTTCTCTCTCATCGATGTTTCTCTCTATCCCTCTCCCTTCATTTCTGTAAAAAATCAATAAAATATATTAACAAAATGAAGTAAAAATAAACCCTCTGGCTTGCAGAGTTGCTAAAACAGTTAGAAAGTGAAGTCTCATCCCTTCCTGTTCATTCAACAAGTACTTCATATGCTCCTTCAATAATCACACTGGGAATGGGTGTTTGTTTGTTTGTTTTGGTTAATCCTCACCTGAGGACATTTTTGTATTGATTTTTATTTATTTATTTATTTATTTTACAGAGAGTGGAAGGGAGGGAGAAAGAAACTAATGTGAGAGACATCAATTGGTTGCCTCTTGCTGAATTCCTGACCAGGGCCCTGGATTAAGCCTCCAACCCAGGTACGTGCTCTTGATCGGAATCCAACCCGGTACCCTTCAGTCTGCCTGCAGAAGCGAACCAAACCAGCATATTATTTTTTTCTTTTTAAGTCCTCCTCTAAGGATATGTCCTTTTCATTGATTCTAGAGAGAGAGGAAGGGAGAGGGGAAGAGAAAGAGAAACATCGATCAGTTGCCCAAGCAATCCGACAGGGATGGAACCCACAACCTGTGTATGTGCCCTCACCTGGAATAGAACTCACGACCCTTTGGTGTGTGGAAGGACACTCTAACTACTGATCCACACTGACCAGGGCCTGGAGGTATATTAAAAAAATTTTTTTTCAAATCTTCCCTGGCAAGGTGGCTCAATTGGTTGGAGTCTCAACCTGTACACCAAAGGATTTCTTGTTGGATTCTAGGTTAGGGCACATACTTAGGTTTAGGTTGGATCCCGCTGGGTCAGCAGGTGCAGAGGCAGCCTACTGATATTTCTCTGTCACATGGATGTTTCTCTCTCTAAAAATCAATCTTAAAAACATCCTCAGGCCGAAACCGGTTTGGCTCAGTGGATAGAGCATCGGCCTGCGGACTGAAGGGTCCCGGGTTCGATTCCGGTCAAGGGCATGTACCTGGGTTGCAGGCACATCCCCAGTGGGAGATGTGCAGGAGGCAGCTGATCGATGTTTCTCTCTCATCGATGTTTCTAACTCTCTATCTCTCTCCCTTCCTCTCTGTAAAAAAATCAATAAAATATATTTAAAAAAAAAAACATCCTCAGGTGAGAATTAAATATGTGTGTGTGTATATATATACACACACACACACACACACACACACACATACACACACACACATACACACACACTAGAGGCCCGGTGCACAAAAATTTGTGCACTCGGGGGTGGGTCCCTCAGCCCAGCTTGTGCCCTCTCGCAGTCTGGGACCCCTCGGGGGATGTCCACCTGCTGGCTTAGGCCTGCTCCCCCCAGGGGATTGGGCCTAAGCTGGCAGTCAGACATCCCTTTGGCAGCCCGGGATCCCTTGGGGGATGTCCACTTGTCAGCAGGGACCAGGCCTAAGCTGCAGTTGGACATCCTTAGAGCTGCTGGGGAGGCGGGAGAAGCTCCCGCCGCTGTGCTGGCAGCCATCAGCCTGGCTTGTGGCTGAGCAGAGCTACCCCTGTGGAAGTGCACTGACCACCAGGGGGCAGCTCCTGCATTGAGCGTCTGCCCCCTGGTGGTCAGTGTGTGTCATAGTGACCAGTCATTCCCAGTTGTTCTGCTGGTAGGGTCAATTTGCATATTACACTTTTATTATATGCCTGGTGCTGGCTGGTTTGCCCTGAAGGGTGTTCTGGATAAGGGTGGGGTCCCGCTGGAGTGCCTGGCCAGCCTGGATGAGGGGCTGAGGGCTGTTTTCAGGTTGGCCACACTCCCTTCAGGGACAGGGGTCCTGCTGGGGTGCCTGGCCAGCCTGGGTGAGTGGCTGATGGCTGTTTGCAGGCTGGCCACAGCCCCTTCAGGGTGGGAGTCCCTGCTGGAGTGCCTAGCCAGCCTGGGTGAGGGGCTGAGGTTTGTTTGCAGGCTGGTCAAGCCCCCCAGCGGGGACCCTCATCCCATGAGGGTGTGGCCAGCCTGGGTGAGGGGCTGATGGGTGTTTGCAGGCTGGCCAAGCCCCCAAGCAGAGACTCTCACCCCATGAGGGTGTGGCCATCCTGGGTGAGGGGCTGATGGCTGTTTGCAGGCTGGCCATGGCTCCCAGCCACCCAAGCTCCCAGTGGAGGCTGGCTGGAAGCAGGTATCTGGGATTTATTTATCTTCTATAATTGAAACTTTGTTGCCTTTAGCGGAGGCCACAGTGGGCCAGGGCAGGCAGGAAGCTTGGCTTCCTCCATAGCCAGGGCAACCAAGCCTCCTGCTTGCTCCAGCTCCGTGGCTGCTGGCCGCCATCTTGGTTGGGTTAATTTGCATATAGTCACTCTGATTGGCTGGTGGGCGTGGCTTGGGTGTTGCAAAGGTATGGTCAATTTGCATGTTTCTCTTTTATTAGATTAGCTATATTTATTTTAAAAAATTCAGATCTAAAATTTTATTAGGTTCTTTTTTAAATTTTATTTTTCATTTACAGTTCACATTCAATATCCTATCTTATATAATAAAACCCTAATATGCAAATCGACCAAACGGTAGATGACTGGTCGCTAGGAAATGACCACCAGGGGGCAGATGCTCAACATAGGAGCTGCCCCCTGGTGGTCAGTGAACTCCCACAGGGTGAGCGCCACTCAGCCAGAAGCCGGGCTCACGGCTGGCGAGTGCAGCAGAGGTGGCAGGAACCTCCACAGCAGCACTAAGGAGCAGTGAGCCAAGCAGTAGGGAGCAGCAAGCTGGTGGGCGGTAAGGAGAGAGGGGTCCTGGACTATGAGAGGGCACAGGCTGGGCTGAGGGACCCTCGCCCCCACCCCCAGTGCACGAATTTCATGCACCGGGCCTCTAGTTTAGAATAATACTCAAACTTTTGACCACAGACCTCAAACCCCTGCAAAACTTGACCCCTCTGTCTCTCCAGCCTCATTTTCTACACCTCTCCCTTCAAGCTCATCATGCTCCACACGGAGAGATTATCTTTCTTTTTCTTGGACATGACCTACTTCTTCCCAACTCAGGGCCTTGGCACATACTGTTCTCTTGGCCTGAAATGCTCTTCCCCCTGCTTTTGCCATAGCTAGGTCCTTCTCATTTTTCATGCCTCAGTTCAAATATCACCTCCTCAGAGGGGGTCTCCCTGACTAGTCTAGCTAGGATGCCCCCTCATCATTCTCCCTTTTTCTTAACTGTTCACCACAAGTATGACTTTGGCTTCATCCTTGTTTTGTTTTTTCTGTCAACCTTACTAAAATGTGAGATGCATGAAAACAGACATGGGTTTGTCGTATTAACCATTGTGTACTTAGCACAATATATGTAAAAAATGTCTGTTGATTGAATGAACAGGACAAGTAAATGAGGACAAGTCCCTACTCTCAGAGAAATTCCATTTTCATGGATAGACACATCTAACTTGAATCTCTGGCATATGATCCATACTATAGGAGAGATTAAACGGTCAAACATTGGAAGGAAGAAAATATAAAAGTTGGTATTTTAGCTATGGAAAAAATTTTAAACATTTTTTAAAAGTATAAAAAAACAGAAAAGAAAAAAGATAGAAAGAAAAATATATTTCAGCCAGGGGACAATAGGACTCACAGTAGGATTTTAGATGGTTGGGTAGAGATAAGACAAAAGGGAATTTCAGGCAGAGGCAACAGCTTTAACAAAGCAATGGAGATGAGTGAACACATGGTGTGCTAAAAGAACAGAGAATGATTTTGTATGAATGGAGTGAAAATGGTATCAATCTCCCGTGGATGGACATTTAAGTTATTACTAAGTGTTCACTATTATACTAAATTATACTATACCAAAGTATATTATAGTAAACAATGCTTCAGTGAATATCTTTGTACACATGTTTCTTGCATACCTGTGTTACATTTTATTTATATGAATGAAAAGTGAAATTATTGGAATAAAAGATATTTACAAAGGAATGAGAAGGGTGTGAGAGGAAGGTGGAAAAGAACAGCTGAATGTAAGAGGCAGGGAAAGAGAGAGCTGGAGGTTCAGAGATGGGGACAAGGGGTAGGAGAGAGGGCCAGTGGGGTAAGGGAGTACAAGGGTGTGTAAGAAAGAGAGAATAGGAAAGAGTATGGAATTGGAGGGTAAGAAATAGTGGTGATAACAGGGGTAGGAAAAAACAGGGTGTAGGAGAAAGAACACGGGAATAAGAGATGGAGGGTGTATGGAAATAAAGAGGTACGGTGAGAGTGAAAGAAGATAAAGATAAGAAAGCAGAGGGTAAGAGGATGGGGTTAAGAGTGAGACTGTGAAGATGAGGGCCAAGAAAGAGAGAATAAGAAAGATGGGGTAAGAGTGAACAAGGGAAGAAAAATGGGTGAGGAAGATGGGAGTACAAGAAAGCAGGGGTAAGAAAGAAATACAAGAGCATAAGGAGACTAGGAGAAGACATAAAAGTAAGGCAGGAAAGAAAAGAAAACCCCTAGAGTTAAGGGCCCCAGTACCTCAGAGACCCCTGCCACCTTTTGGGCCCCAGAGTGCCAAGATGAGGCTGTTTACACAGTCTCTGCCACAATCTCTACAGCATGGAACCAGAGTCCACCTCAAGCCTCACCCCAAACTCTGTGGAATCACCCCCTCTTCCACCAGAGGGGCTCAGAGACCCCTAAGGGATTCTCCCTCAGCTCTTCCAATTCAACATTTCTTCACCTAGGTGAGGAGGTTCCAGCCCTCCTCCCAGAAAACTGCAATTAGCCTAATGGCAAGCTGTGGTAGCTGGGCTCTCCCCTCATTTGCTAGGGGAAAGAGGGAGGAACGAAAAGTGAAATTATTGGAATAAAAGGTATTTACAAAGGAATGTAGGGAGAGAGGAAGGCGGGAGCAAGAGATGGATGGCTTGACGGTGGGAGTGTGACCTTTCTCCTTAATTAGAGGACCCTCCATCAAACCCCACACCCCCAGCCAGAGTCACCATGGCAACAAGTAGGCGAGCAGATTGCCTGAGGAGGACACCAGGCTTGTGGGTGGTGAGGCAGGAACAGGCAAGGAGCTAATGAGGGGAATGGAAGAAGACGATCAACAAGGGTCTGAGAGGTAATTCAATTCCTTGGTCCCACAGACAGCCATCTGAGGCCATTGCTGGCCCATCTGCTTCAAGGGTGGCCTGGGGTCCTTCTCAGATGAAAAATCTGGCTCTCAGTGCTACCACCTGGACAGCCTCCTTAGTCTCTGCAGCCCTCTCACCTAGATGGGCCTAAGTAGCTTGCCCTGTCTCATCAGTGTTAGGACTGAGCCACAGTGGGCTGGCTGACTTGTTTGCACAGGCACAGAGACCCTGGGCACTCATCCACAAGGATGGAGAAGAGCCAGGTTAGGAGAGCTGTGGTGCTTGTTGGAGTTGGGGCATGCAGGGAAAAGGAAATGTCTTAGAACCAGACAATAGGCAGTTGAGAGACCCACTGAGCCAATACTCAGGGCCAGAGGGTTGGATATTTTTTTTTTTGCTTTCTAAGATGAAACTCTGGCTGCATATCAGAATCATTCAGACAGTCTTTTTAAAATGCTCCTGCTTGGCCCACATCACACTCCAGACCAACTAAGTCAGAATCCTTGTGGGTGGGGCCCACACATCTGTAGTTTCTCAAAACATCTGGGGTTATTTCAGTATGCAGAGAACTATCAGCTCAGCCCTAGTACCCCATTTTAGAGATGAGGAAACAAAGGCCTAGGAAAAGGGGGAGGACTTGTCTACAGTCATGTAAAATAATGGCAGAGGGAGAAACTTGAAACCTGGTTTCTCCACTCCAGCTCCAGAGTTCCTTCTACTGAGCAATCCTACCAGTGACTTTGAAGTTCAAACTCAGGGGGGCAGGACACAAGGGTATGTGTAGGTGGAAGAGTTAAAAACCAGGCCTGCCTGGATTTTCCAGCTCTTCAACTCCAGCTGTGGCAGAAAGACTTCTTCATCAGGCCCTGTCCTCTGAGCTTACCCATCCTGGATCCTTGAGGTAGTGGCAGAGGATGGAAAGGGGTAGGAAACCTTGGCTTGGCAGTGCCCTCCTTTCCCTATAGAACCCCTTTTCCCACTTCAGTCAGGCCACCGCTGGGCTCAATCAAGTTCTGGCTGCTACAGACAAGTTGCTATGGGAACTGAGATGGGAAGGAAGCAAGGAATAACTAGAGGGAACACCAATTAACCCAAAAAGGAAGCTGGAAAGGCTGTCCCACCACTCCTCCCAGTTGGGCTGTTAAGCTACTCTTGAAATGAGAGCAGGCAAGATGAAGGGGATCCCTACCCCTCTTGGGCTCTGTAGCTGCTAGTTTAGGGAGGAGCAGGGGACCTGGAGAGCCTCACCTTTCTGCTCCCTATCTCAAAGCCCTGGACAGGGCATTCTCATCCCTATCCTCCTCTGGAAGGAAGCGCCTGACTTCTGGCCCCCAGGGTGCTGCATGAATGCACACAAGTGCATGTGTATACACAGCCCAAAGCCAAGACTCAGGGCCAGAGGGTTTAGAAAGAGGCCATCCTGGACTTCTTGGTTTGGAGTCTGGAAAAGCCTGTAGAGAGGAGAGCGTCAGTTCTTGCCAACAAGGAAGTTGGCAGTTTCCTTCTTGGATTCCAACAAGCTCCCCTCCTTAAGGCCTGTTTCCCCATCCAAATCCTCCCTACAGACCTTCCCTTCACGGCTGCTTGCTTTCTTAATGCACCTCTGGGATCCTTGGCCAGGAGCTGTAGCTGCAGAGCCTGTGGAGGCAGAGCAGCAATCTGGGCTGGGCTTGGGAATGAAACTCACTGTCCACAGCACAGAAGTAACTACCCCACTCTCAGATTTTACCTAGGGGGAAACTGAGGCCCAGAAAAGCCAGGGCTGGAAGGGAGGTACTCTGATGATTAATCTGATGTCTCTTTGCACTGCATCCATCAGCACACCTAGAATTGTGCACCTACTCCTGATTCTGGACTTTCAAAGAGTTGAATCAGAACAGGGTAAAGTCAAAGTCAGTCTCTCCAATCCAGGGGAGATCATGGACATAACTCTGGTGACAGCAGTTCACTGGGATTCGCAGAGTCATTCTGGGATTAGAGGCATTACGAAGCAAATCCAGATACATGACATGACTTTACTTAAGTGGCTATAAAAATAAGCAACAGCTTTCTGAGAATGAGCAGTCCTGAGTCAAAGTGGTCTGGCCTGGTTTAGAGAAAAGGTGGGGGAGATGGCTTGAGAGGTAGGTGACAGCCTAGACCAAGTACAGTTCCAGAGAGCCCTGGTGCCTTCAAGCCCCTTAGGCCACCTGTTCAAAGGCCAGTGGCTGGGTGGGCCTGGCCAGTGTCAGCCTGGTTAATGGAGAAGCAGTGTCCCTAACACAGGGGCAGCTCTTAAGGGGCCTAGATGATCCATATCAATCAGGTGAGCAGAGGAGGCAGGTCCATGAACACTCCAGAATGGAAGGGACTGTAAGAGGCATCACTCCACTTTTCTATCTGCTTTTGGAATTTGCACTCCAACATCACCACAAAGCTCTATCTAGCTACTTATTGTGAACCTCTTGTCACAGTGCACTCAACGTCTCCTAGGGCAGCCCATACTTTCAGACAACTCTAGCAGTTAAATAAGTTCTCCCTCCTTCTGAGTTGAGAGAATGCCTCTGTGGCTTTACTCATGGCTCCTAATACCTCTTCCAAGACCATACAGAATAGTTGGCTTCCTGTCCCCCATGCCAGCCCTGTAGATATTTATAAACTTATCTGAAAAATGTCTTCCCATCCATTTGTCCATGCAATGATCACTTTCTGAACATCTTCTGAGTACCTGACACTGTGCTTGGGAGCTATAGATCACAGAGATGAGTAAGACAAGATTACCATCTTCAAGGAGCAGGAGGGACAACCATGGAAGGCCATGCCCATATTATAATATGCTCTGGATGCTGAGGAAGAGCTGGGTTTCTCCCCTATAGGCAAGGGGAACCTTTAACAAGTTTTAAATAATTGCTTCTTTAAGATTGCTTACCACTTCTGTGACTAACTTTTCAGACATATGGGGACTTTAGGCATCAAGATTGGTTGAGAGACCAGTTAGGAGACTATTACAACAATCTGAGGGAAAGGTGCTGGGGATCTCAATGAAGGCAGCAGCAGCAGAATTCAGAAATTGAGAGAAGGGGGTGGATAGAAGGAGAGATGTCAAGGAGGTATAATCAACATGATAACTTCTAGATGTGGGAAGTGAGGGAGAAAGAGGGGTCTGGGGTGACTACCAGGTTTCTGGCTTCAGTGGCAGGATGAATAGTAGTTTCATTCATTAAGGGTAGGAAGCCAGGAAGAGGAATAGATTTAGGAGTGAAGAAGATGAATTCCGTTTTGGTCATGTTGACTTTGAAGCATATGTAGGTCAGCTAAGTAGAAATGCCAAGGAGGCCATTGGACATACTGGTGTGAGCCAGAAGGAGGGTCTGAACTAGACCTCAAAATTTGGGAGTCATCAAGAGTTAAGAGGTTAATCATTATGAACACAGTAGGGCTATACTTTCCCACACTCTTTGAAGTAGGCATGACAATGAAATGTGAATTGAAGTAACATGGATAACTCTTGGAAGAAGCTTTAAGAGCTGGTATATAATCTGTCACATTCTTTTCCCTCTGCTGCTGACTGTGTAAGCAGTGTTGAAATGAATCCTTTACTAGCCTGGGTCTCTTGGTGACTATCATGAGCACTGGTCCCTGCTGACGTGTTTTGGACATGTATTGTTAGCAAGCAATAACTGTTTGTTGTGTTAAGCCTCTGATATTTGGGAGTTGTTACCAGAGCATAAACTAGCCTTCCCCCTCCCCGCCCCAACTGATAAAGCAATAGTGAAGGCCAAGAAAGTTATGATATTGTCTAGGGATAGTGATCACAGAGAGAAATAGGATCAACAGTGGGTCCCTGGGAAACACTAACATTTAAGGGGCAGATGGAAGAAGGCAATCTGATGAAGATGGAGGAGTGGTTTAAGAGACTGGAAGAGAAACAGAAGAGAGTGACATTCTGCAAATTAGGGGAGGAGTTTCAAAGAATAGGGAATGGTCAACAGATAAGGACTTTGACAGTATCATGTTGGTAGTCTCACCAAGGTGAGATCAGTTTCTGTGGAGCAGTGGGGACAGAAACCAGACTAGCCAATATAAAAGGGAGCATGAGGGAAGAAAAATGTATATAGCTAAATGTAGACTACTCTTCCAATAAGCCAAAGATTCCCAGTTTTTTTCTCTACTATTTCATGGAACATGGTTTCCAGTTCTCTCTACACTGGTTGCCCACAGTCAGACGAGTTCCTATTTTCCTGTGTCCCTTGCAACTGTGTCCCCAGATAGAGTTTATCAACACAGAGTCAAGTAGAATTATCAACCCTCCTGTTGACAGTACTGTTTTCTTCTGGTATTCATTTGAGATTGAAAGGGGAAGACCTCCCTAGAGAAGTGGTCGGCAAACTGCGGCTCGCGAACCACATGCGGCTCTTTGGCCCCTTGAGTGTGGCTCTTCCTAAGCCTTAGGAGTACCCTAATTAAGTTAATAACAATGTACCTACCTATATAGTTTAAGTTTAAAAAAATTGGCTCTCAAAGAAATTTCAATCGTTGTACTGTTGATATTTGGCTCTGTTGACTAATGAGTTTGCCGACCATTGCCCTAGAGTATGGGATCAAAGACAGTTCAGTAAAAGTCCCTGCAAGGAGCCCAAGCCTTCTGATGAGATATCTGTATAAATTAAACATCCTTGAGACTGTAGGGTCCCTGAAGATAGGGATTGTACCTTATTTATCTGTGCATTGCCCTCAGCATTTCACACTGAGCTGGGTCTAAAGAAGAGGTGTTTGCTATGTACTTGAAATCCAAGTACTTAAAAACCAAGCCTCTAGCATTGAGCCCACACTGGAGCAAGGTAAAGAGCTCCAAGAAAATGGTGGAAGTAATGGGTCATTTAATGTGTTTGCATGGATTTTGATAGCTCTGACGAAGACACTGGGGATGCACTAGCAAAACATCATGGGAAACAAAAAAAAGAGGCAATTATTAACTCCAGAAAAACAAGATGACCAAGGAAGGAAATGTAATCACAGTATTCTACATGATTCAGCTGCGAACAATATTTATAATCTTAATAATGTAAACATGGACTACTGTTAAAAAAAGAAATTGTGATACATCCATATCGGATGTCTAAGGGGAGGCGAAGTATGTGTGCACATATGATTCTGCTTGTAGTAAGACAGCTAAATCCTTTTAATAAAATAAAGTCAACAGATATTTAAAAAAATTAGCATGCCATTTTGAGTTGTTGAGGTAAATATCAGAAGTAACAGCTAAGAGATTTGGAAGTATTTAACTCTGAAGAGTGAGGCTCAGGTGTGGAGCACAGGGCTTTTGTTTTAATTATAAGCATTGAGATCTATATTTATTATTTAAAAGATAGGTACAAGCTACAAGGATGCACAGCTATCCCAAAAAATGTACACATACTTTGAATGATTATAAAGTCAGTGTTTATTAACATACAGTTCATTTTCAAAATTTACAGGAATCTACAGAATTAAATACTTTTTTTTGTCAAGCCTGTTTTCTTTTATATATATATATATATATATATATTATTGATTTTTTACAGAGAGGAAGGGAGAGGGATAGAGAGTTAGAAACATCGATGAGGGGAAACTAAGATGGTGACATAGATAAACACCGGGAAATTGCTGCCTCCCACAACAACTTCAAAAAAAACAACATAAAGTCAAAACGGACATCATCCAGAACTACAGGAAAGCTGGCTGAGTGGAAATTCTACAACTAGAAGGAAAAAAAAGCACACTGAGAGCCAGAGGAGCTGCGGAAGTAAAGTGCAGAGGTACGGAGGCTCGCGCGCGCAGAAAGGGGCTGGCACCTGAGGACGCGGCTGTCTTTTTGAATCAGGAGGGAGTCACAAGCTCCCGACTGCTCTGAACTCCAGTTCCGGGAAGTCTCTGGGGACCCAGGACTCATACGGGGAGAAACTGGACTGTCTGGCAGCGGGCAGAACTCGTAACTTGAGATCGGCTTTCCCTCAGAGGTGCTTGCAGCAATTACCGGGACACTGAGACATGGGGCCCCTTAGGGCAGGGCTGAGAATCCGCCATAGCTGCTTGCTCTGCCCTTTGATTCCCTGAGACCCCGCCCCACCCAGGCTGCAGCAGAGGCTTTTGCATATGAATGCCCCTGCCCTTTGCAACCTGAAAATTACCTAACTGCAGCTGGGCCAGACAGACCCAGAACTTCCAAGAGAAGGCCCAAGGTCCCACAGCAGCTTGCATTGCTTCACAGCTGGGCCTCATCAGGGTACCTCCAAACTCCAAAAAAGGAAGGGGAATCTGCAGTTCTCTTCATAGCTCCTGCTGTGTAACCTCAGGCAGAGGCTAAATTAGCACCTCCTTAGATCCAAGAGCCAGTGTACCCAGTGGTCAGAGGGGGACCATCCAGATTACTACTCCTCAGATCCATAAGGGACACACTCAGGGCGCAGACTCAGTAAGCACCAAAACCCCACTGAAGCAAGTCTTGCCCCAGAAGGGTGTCTTCAGCACAGAAGTTCTCCCACTGCAGACACAGCTGATTCTCACTGCCAATTGGCCTGGAGGTCAATGCCTCCCAGTGATCCTACAACAATCAAGGCATAACTACAATAAGACTGTGCAAAAAGCCCACAAGGGGGTACACCAAGAGTGTCCACCTCAGGTAACTGGGGAGGCTGAGCCACTGGGCCCTACAGGACACCTAGCACACAAAACCACTCTACCAACACAGGGAAGCATAAAAAATGTGGAGACAAAGAAACAGGTCACAAATGACAGAAATGGAGGAAAGCAAACTACTGGATATAGAGTTCAAGGCCACGTTTATAAGGTTTTTCAAGAATTTTATGGAAACCGCTGATAAATTTAGTGAGATCCTCGATAAATCTAGTGAGACTCTGGAGGATATGAAAAAGGACCAACTAGAAATTAAGCATACACTGACTGAAATAAAGAATAATATACAGAGATCCAACAGCAGACAAGAAGATCCCAAGAATCAAGTCAAAGATTTGAAATATGAAGAAACAAAAAAGACCCAACCGAAAAAGAAAAAAGAAAAAAGATTCCAAAAATATGAAGATAGTGTAAGGAGCCTCTGGGACAACTTCAAGGGTACCAACATCAGAATTATAGGGGTACCAGAAAAAGAGAGAGGGCAAGATATTGAAAACCTATTTGAAGAAATAATGACAGAAAACTTCCCCCACCTGGTCAAAGAAATAGACTTACAAGTCCAGGAAGCGCAGAGAACCCCAAACAAAAGGAACCCAAAGAGGACCACACCAAGACACATCATAATTAAAATGCCAAGAGCAAAAGACAAAGAGAGAATCTTAAAAGCAGCAAGAGAAAGACAGTCAGTTACCTATAAGGGAGTACCCATACGACTGTCAGCTGATTTCTCAACAGAAACCATGCAAGCCAGAAGAGAGTGGCAAGAAATATTCAAAGTGATGAATGCCAAGAACCTACAACCAAGATTACTTTATCCAGCAAAGCTATCATTCAGAATAGAAGGTCAGATAAAGAGCTTCACAGATAAGAAAACGCTAAAGGAGTTCATCACCACCAAACCAGCATTATATGAAATGCTGAAAGGTATTCTTTAAGAAGAGGAAGAAGAAAAAGGAACTCGTACCATTTGTCACAGCATTGATGGAACTGGAGAGTGGATAAATACCACATGATCTCACTCATTTGTGGAATCTAATGAACAACATAAACTGATGAGCAAGGACTGATCCAGAGACGGAGAGGCATTGATTGGACTGTCGGGCCTTGGAGGGAAGGTAGGGGAGGGTGGGGGTAAGGGGGAAAGATCAACCAAAGGACTTATATGCAAGCATATAGGCCTAACCAATGGACACGGACAACGGGGGGGGGGGGGTGAGGGCATGAGCGGGGGTGGGGGGGAGGCGGGTAGAGGGTAACGTGGGGATAAGGACACATATGTAATATCTTAATAAAAAATATATTTTAAAAAAAAGAAACATTGATGAGAGAGAAACATCGATCAGCTGCCTCCTGCACACTCCCTACTGGGTATGTGCCTGCAACCAAGGTACATGCCCTTGACCGGAATCGAACCTGGGACCCTTGAGTCCGCAGGCTGACGCTCTATCCACTGAGCCAAACCGGTCAGGGCTCAAGCCTGTTTTCAAACTGATAACTATCTGGTCTAGGCACTGCTGATAACGCGAAACAATGGAATAAAAAACCTCAAGAATAATTTCGTTCGGTTTTTGGGAGCCCTCAATTTGTCGGCTGTTACCAGGTTTGTGCCATAAACTTTATCTTTTATGTATCCTCATAAAAAAGTCTAGTGGCACTTTAGGATAAATTTTCTTTGTTGAAAGCTGGTAGCCTGGATTCACTAATTATTTCACATCAGTTAAATCTGAAAAGGAGTGAAAATTAAGTGAGTTATCAGCTGTTAAAGTGTGTATACATTTTTGGGGACACTCTATGTGTCATATATATTAGCACATATATATGCTAACAAGGATATATATAGGATAGATATACACATGTGTATATATGTATGTGTGTATACACACCCACACATACACACCCAGATATTTAAAACAGAAAAGCCAAGAAATAGGAGTACTGGTAGAAACATTGAGATAAATATCAAAAGAAAAAGCTAAGAGAGTTTCAAATGTTTACTCTGAAGAGTGATTATATATATGTAGCTTATACATATCTTTTAAAATTATGAAAATATATCACTCTGATAAAATAAAAATATGAACTGTTTAACAGCCATGTACCTCAAAAACAATAAAAAAATCCCTAAATCCCTAAGACTTGACCTGACCAATCTCACCAGACTCAGCTTCAAAACCCTAAAGCCCCATGTCCTGTACTGCCTGCCCAGTGCTGGATCAGTGCTCCATCACCACTCTCTGGGCCACAGGCTTGGGCCAGGTAGCTTAACACGCCAAGAGAATGAATGAGTGGTCCAATATCCAAAGAAAGGAAGTAATATGAGGGAAGAGGAGCTTTGGGGGCGTCTGTCCAATGGCTGTGTAGGCCACCACAGGAATGGTGCCTGTGTGACAGTGAAAACCATCATTTCCTTTGAGCTGCACACAGATGTGCCTGGCATAAAATCCCAATGCCCATCCCAGGCATACCTGTCTGCCATGCATTGTGCATTGCTAGTCCTGAATCAAGTTCCTGGAAGCAATCTCCAGTCTTCTGCAGGGATCATCATAAAATAAGCTTCCTGTCTTTGCCTTACCACCTTACTCAAATGTGGTGCTTTGCTAGACAGATGAGAGGCTGGGGAGAGCAGAGACCTGATAACAGGACCTGTCAGCTGTGCTTGTCTCTAGGGGTTAGGTAAATCAGGGGGGTAGGTAAATCAGTGGGGTAGGTAAATCAGGGGGGTAGGTAAGTCAAGGGGGTAGGTAAATCAAGGCGTTGGCCCACCTAAGCATATATTTGTACCCTCACTCACTAGATTCTAGTGACTAGAATCTCTCCAGTTGCCTTCTGGCTCCTGACCTCTGACCCCCACATCAGATACTTCACCCCCTGCTCCCAAATTACCTTTCCTTTTTCCTAAGCAGTCCACTCCAGTGTTGTCAATCTCAATTGGGTATTAAGCAGTCATTTGGATTAAAAGATCTAATTAAGGTGAGAATAACAGGTACCATTTATTAAGTGCTTACTATATGCTAGACTTTGTTCTAAGCAACTGACATTTATTAACTCATTGAATCCTCACAACCACTCCCTGGGGTGGAGACATATTTACAGGTGAGGACAGGAATAAAGTTTAAATAAACTTGCCCAAGGCCACACAGCCAATAATAATAAAGGTGGCTACTATTTCTTTGTGTGTGTGTTTTTAATTGATATTTTAGAGAGAGGAGAAGGGAGAGAGATAGAAACATCAATGATGAGAGAGAATCATGGATTGGCTGCCTCCTGTATGCTCCCACTGGGGTTGAGCCCGCAACCCAGGCATGTGCCCTGACCAGGAATCTAACCGTGACCTCCTGGTTCATGGGTCAACGCTTAACCATTGAGCTACACTGACTAGGCGCTACTATTTCTTGAGCACTTTGATTTCAGACACTGTGATCTTAAGAGATCAGCATGTCAGGGAAACTGAAGATACATGTAAAACTTTAGACAATAATAAAAAAAAGAGATCACCATGTTGTATGTAATTTAAGCTTTGTAAATGGCCCTATTTCTTAGTTTTAAATACAGAGAAAGGAAGTTTTCAAGAGAGATAAAAGAATATATTCAAGGTGTCAACAATTATTTTATGGAGAAAACATATTTCAAACTGGAATTTGAAGCCAGGTTTACCTGGACTTCAATTGCCCAAGCTCTTATATGCCATATTGCTCCTCGGATGGTTCCTTCAATTTCACTATCACCATGGAAGTAATTAGCCTGTTACACAAACAAATCATTTTGATGGAATTTCAGGTCAAGTTAGGGAGAAATTTCTAGGACTGGATGGGAGGGTACTTTTCTAAAATGAGTATATTCAGCCCATTCCCTGTATGAGTAATGGTGTCTTTGTAAAGGTGTGTTTGTTGGGGGGAGAACATTTGGGTAGTAGGGAATACAAATGATCATTTCCTCTATCAAAGCACTCCCTTCTCTCCTTCCTCTAAACACACACACACACACACACACACACACACACACACACACACACACACACCTGGGAGATAGAGATGTTTAAAAGAGGCAACTGCTGCTTTGTTTCTTCCAAACCCACCAGCTTCCTACTCAGAGCCCCGGGCTCATTATTCCTGCTATCATCTTTGGCAACTGGTGAAGGGAGGGCAGCTGTCTCCTTGTGAAAAGATCTTCTTGCCTTTGAAAGTGAGTTCTCCTGTTTCAGGTCCTATCATTTAGGGTCTTCTGGAACTGCCTTACCTTGGAACTCCAATGCCAGAGTCTGTTTGTTCAGAAAGGTCTTAGGGCAGCTGCATACTCTACCTAATTGCTCCTTCTTCCCAGCCTGTCCCATAAATATTCTTCACTGCAAATCTTTTACTCCAGTTAAGATGGAGAGTTAGCCAGAGCTGGGCTCTGCCACTAACTAGCTGGGCCTGCCACCAACTAGCTGTGTGGTCCTGGACAAATCACCAATAAAGAGGCAGGTACTCAGCCACTAATTTGCTGTGTAGCTGTAAGAAAAATACTTTCTCTATCTGGGGCTCAATTTGGAATCAAAATGATGATCCCTAGGGGGACAGCATGTATGGGTAGAAGACAGGATCAAACATTTTAAAACTCAAACAGTCCAGCAGGCAAATTTTGAATCTGCTCTTACCAGTTATGAAACCTCAAGCAAGTTACCTAAATTCCCTGATCTACACTTTCCTTATCTGTAGAATGGAGATAATAAAAGCACCTATCCTTACCTTTCTGTAAATGATGCCTGTAAAGCAACTAGCACAAGGCTTTACCTATAGTATAATTACTCTGACACAGATTGGGTAGTACCATTGCTTTCTGGCAATCAAATCCCTAGATTTGACCTGGATTCAAATCCCAGCTCCAAGTCTTACTAGCTGAATGACTTTAGGCTAGTTATTTAACCTCTCTGATCCTGTCTTCCTATGTTATATGGAGAGAAATACATATGCGCATCACAAGGCAGATGTAAGAATTAAGTGAGATAAAGTATGTAAAAAGTGGCTGGGATAGTTCCTTACCCCCTATTCCTTCCTTTCATCTCTATAACAAATAACAAATTAAAAAAAAAAAAACCTACCACAAATGTGATCAGAAAAGGTTAAAACCATTAATACACATAAAAGAGTACATAGAAATCAATAAGAAAAACACAAGGCATGAACAGACAATTTATAAAACAGACAATAGAAATGGACTATAAGCAAGAAAAATGAATGTTTGACCCAAGGAATGCAAATTAAAAGCCAGCGCTATTCCATTTTCAACTCCAAATTAGTAAAACTTCAAAAATATGATAATGCTGAAAAAGAGTGGTAAATTAGTCTCACATTTTTGGCCAGGGTATAAACTAGAATAATCCTTCTAGAAAGAAATTGGGTAAGAAAGCAATCTGTACGTCAAAAGCCTTAAAAAAAGGTTCTTACTCTGATTTTCTAAGACTAGTTCCAAATGTTCATCCTGCAGAATTAAAGTTTATGATCCCATTTGTATGCAAAACAAAGGAAAGGAAAAGGCATTTTGTGTGCAAATGTTTCTGTAGCTCTGAGAGAAGGGTTCCAAAATTTGTTAACATCAGTGACCTCAGGGTAGTGGGACTGTGAGGGAAGGGACTGGGAGGATTATTAATGTTTTCTTTATTAGCCTCTGTATTGTTATATCTGGTACAATGAGTATGCATTACTTTGTGATTTACAAAACTCAGCAAAGCAGAGAAATAAGAAAAAAAATAATTGAGATAGTATTATTTAAAAAAAGGAAACAGGTCTAAGATTTATGAACAAAAATATTCATCACAGAATCATTTATAAGAGTAAAAGTTGGCAGTAAATATCTAACAAGAGGACTATATTGCCATATATATATATGGCATTATATTCATGTGATGAAATATTGTACGCTCATTAAGGATGATGTTTATGGCCCTGGCCAGGTGGCTCAGATGAGTGGAATGTCATCCATATACCAAAAGGTTGCAGGTTTGATTCCCAGTCAGGGCACTTACCTAGGTTATAGGTTCCATCCCAGGTTGGGGCATGTACAGGATCTCTCACATTGATGTTTCCATTTCTCTCTCACTCAAATAAATAAAAACATATCCTCGGGTGAGGATTAAAAAAAAGAATGATGTTTACAAATATTTAATTACATGGAAATATACTCAGTATAACTTTTAATACCATGTTAAAAAGACCAGAGTAAAAAACGATGTGATTTCAACTTGTAAAAACATATAGTCACGCCTATTAGGATGGCTATTACAAAAAATGAAAAGTAACAAGTGTTGATGAGGATGTGGAGACATTGGAATCCTCTTGCATTGCTGTTAGAATGTATAATGATGGAGCCAATGTAGAAAACAGTGTTATGGTCCCTCAAAGAGTTAAATATAGAATTACCATGTGATCCAGCAAGTCCACATCTAGGTATATACCCAAAAGAATTGAGAGCAGGGATTCAAACAAATATTTGTATACCAATGTTCATAACAACCTCATTCACAATAGAAAGAGGTGGAAGGAAATGAAAACATATGTCCACACAAAAACTTGTTCATGAATGTTCATGGCAACTTTATTTTTAATTGCCCCAAAGTGGAAACAACCCAAGTGTCCATAGAGATGAATGGATAAACAAAATGTGGTATATCCAGACAATGTAATATTATTCAACCATAAAGAGGAATGAAGTACTAATTCATGCTATAAAATGGGGGCATCTTGAAAGCATGTTAAATGAAATAAGCCAGACATAAAAGGACAAATGCTGTATGATTCCACTTATATGAGGTACCTAGAGTGGTCAAATTCATAGAGAAAGAAAGTAGAATAGAGGCTATCAAGAGCTGGGGGAAGAGAGGGAGGGACGTAATTGCTTAATGGGTATACTAATAGAGTTTTTGATTAGAATAAAAATGTTTTAGAAATGGATAGTGGTGATAATTATACAACAGTGCAAATGTACTTCATGCCACTGGATTTATACACGTAAGAGTGGTTAAAGTGGTAAATTTTATATGTATATTTTACCACAATAAAAAACTAAAAATATTATATATCTATATCTCTGTATCATATGTGCCACAAAAGGACATATCAATACACTATAACATTAAGAGTGTTGCTGCGACCTTTTTTCTGTTGTACTTTTATTTTCCAAAGTTTCTCAAAGACCTTTTTTTAATTATAAAAAAGACTCTGAGACTATAATAATTCTGAAGGATTAACATGGAAATTTTAGTTGAGTTCAATACTAAGCAGACAGGTTCACCTTTCACAAACCAGCCAGGTGGCCATACTATCTTCTGAAAACCAAATAAAAAGACAGGAAATAATGGTACCTCTACCACTACCACATGTCCCTCTCCAGGCAAAGCTTGGTGAGTTGGTACTTCCTTCTACCCCCAAGAGAAGCATAGCCATCCAAGACCAGGGCTCACTTAAACTCTGGCATGGGAACTAGGTGCCCAAAGCCCAGGCCAGGCCTAATCAGGCTGTGGGGTGACAAGTGTCACTCTTTCCTCTTTCAGCTCTCCCACCCAGCAGGTGGACGTGGCTCAGGCTTGCACTAGGCCTGCCTAGGGGACCTTCGTTTCTGCTGCCCCAGTTGATCCTTCCAGCAGATTGAGGCTGAGACTATAACAGATACCTTCTCTCTAGGCAAGAGGAGCCCAGCTTCTCCTATCTCATTTGCAGAGTCTACAGAAAAAAAAGAGGTAGTAAATATTCCCCTTCCTCATGCCTTCCTCCATCACCATCCTAGAAGGATACTGGTGATTGGCACTGGGTCTCAAGGACATGAGACTAGGGTATTGAACAAAGAGGATATTGGTGGGTCCCCATTCTCTGTCTGAAATGCTCCAGGGGCCCCCTACAAGCTATCAAAAGGCCCTGCCGGATGGCACCTGCCGACAGTTCAGCTTTTTGCCCCAGTCTTTCAGCAGCCAGCCTGGCATTGATTGCCTTGGACAGTTGGAGGAGATTATTAACATTTTTATACATGTGTGCACTGGGGAAAGAACAGACAGACCTGGTTGTGTATCCCAGTCTTCCCACCTTTTAGCTATGTGGCCTGGGTAGGTCATGTTTCCTCACTGAGCTTCAGCTTCCTCACTTGCAACATGGGGATAATTATAGGACCATTGTCAGAATAAAATGAGTCCATGGACACATGCAAAGGCCCTGGCATCTCCTAGGCACATTGTGGGTCAAAAGCTTGCTGTTTCCTTTCCCCCTTCCCTTTTCTTACCCCCTTCTTCTCCGATGCCAGCCTACCCAGCCTTCTGGCCCAGAGACTTGTGGTTTAGATTCCAGCTCCTTTCTCCAGAATCCACTCAAGCAGCCCTGGAATGGATTATATCACTCCATAATAACTACTTCTCTTTCCAGGGCCAGCTTCAGCTCACCTGGTTCCCTCGCTCTCTCTTCTAACAACCTGCCTGGCTCAAGGTGTCCAAAATTCAGGCTTTTCTGAACCCCCTGTTATGCCCACGGAGAAAAGTCTAGTCCAGTGTCCCTGGCCATCTGCACATACACTGGTCTGCATAACCATAGGAATATTCATTCATTACATGCCTGTTCCCCAGAGATCTCCCAGGTCAGCATCAGAGTACAAAGCCCATATTAGTCTAGATCCCTATATGGCTTATAATGCACTCTCTCATGCTCATGATGAGTTTGGAGATCCCTGACCCTCCTTTAATCTCACCCCCACCCACTGTCTTCCCTTTCCTCACTCCCTACCCCCACTGTGTTCAGTAGACTTCCAGCCAGGCCATGAGATTGGGTGGGAGGCTGCTAGGCTCCCTTCCTCCTTTTAATTCCCCTATCCCCACCTCCAGAAGATACCAGGTATCCTTCTCGGAAGTTCCCATTGCTATGGTGACTATAGTAGTCAAGAACCAGCCTGTGGGAAGGATGGTAAGTGGCAATGAAGAAGACTGCGTGTCTGTGTGAGTCTATGTGGCTAAGTGTACGTGTATGCATGCATGTATGTCTGCCCTAAGTGGGGAAGAGAGAAGGGAGGGAGGAAAAAAGCAGAGAGAGAGGGAGGAGGGATAAAAGGGACAGGAAGAGAGGGGACCAGAGGATGAAAGGGGGGCAGGAGGAGGGATGGGGAAAGGGAGGTTAAGCGTGAGTGGGATATGAGGGATGCCAGGGGTAAGGAGGCATGTAGGTGTCAAGGGAAAGAGGTGCAGTGCCAGGAAAGTTGGGGGTAAGGGCCTGTGGTAAGGTTGGGATGGGTGTGAGGAAGAGGTGGGAGATGAAAGGAGTGGAGAGGGAAAGGAAATGGGAAAGGGTCAAGAGGAGGGGGCAGGGATGGGGGAGGGAAGGAATAACAATTGTGAAGAGTGGGGGTAGGAGGAGTGTAGGTGTAGGGGTAAGGACTAGAGAGTGAGATGTGGGATGTGGTTTGGATTTAAATGAGGCATGTGCCCCGCTGGCCACAAGTTTGACATGCTTGTCTAGGGTGATCTTTGAGTAGAAGATTGGGAAGGTTGTGGGGTCACTGGTATGTGGATGGGAGGTATTGAGTGTGGGTGAAAATTTAAGAGGAATATGAGGGGTAATAGTGGGGGGTCACGATTGGGTCAGATGCCTGGAGAGGCATGGGTAGCATGGGGCCACTTTCCCAGTCCCTTGTTTGACCCACTGTATCCTTGTCTGAGCTATAAACATTGCCTCTTTTCTGTCCTTGCACCTTCTAGAAAACCCAAGGCTCAAATTCCTGGGCAGTAGGCTTCTGTGAATCTGGAGGCCCCTCCCCACAGGAGGCTTTGCCATGGTCCCCAGGAGGCAGCTTCTTGACTGCCGCCCCCTTCCTCCACCCCAAAACAGGGACCAGGGCACCTTCTCTGCCCACAAGAACCCTGGGTTGGGGAGGCTTACTGTGAGCACTAGTCCCCTCCTGTGAGCTTGGGTGACAAGAGGGACCACTGGCCAACTTGGGACACCTGCTCTTTGCCCAGCACCCTGAGCCCCCTGCTCTCAGCACCAGCATTAGCCCAGAAGTCCTGCTTGGCAGGAAAGCTATGGCACATCAGAAAAGAGAGGAAGGCTGTGAGGCAGAAACAGCTGCCAGCCAGAGTGGAGGAAGAGCAGGACCCCAAAGGGTATGGACAGAAGGCAAGGCACTGGATCTGGCAGACCCTCCCTACTGTGTGTGGGTGTTAGGCTTCCTGCCCCAGCCCTTCCCATTCAGTGCTGGTGTTCATGGAGCAGGCTCAGCTCATGGGCCTTAACTCAGCTGAAACAGACCTCAGAGGTCACTTAGTCCAACTATCTCCATAATCTGGAATTAGAGTTATTTCCACAGCATTTCTTCCAGGGGTCTGACTGAATTAGGCTAGACATTTCCTAGAGAATAGGAGCTCACCTCCCCCTAACACAGTCTGGTCCCTCTTTGAAGAAAAAATACCTGTTAACTGAGTAACTCTGCTGTGCCTAGGTACCGTTGTGGACTTCTCATTAATAATGACCTCACAGGGTTGAGATTCATTTTACAGATGAGAAAAGTGAGGCTTTGAGGAAAAAAGTCCCTAGCTCAAGGTCACATAGATAATAAATGAAAGAGCAGGGTCTGAACCCAGGACTTTCTAACTATGAAGTGCCCCTGGGGCTAAGTAGGACATGCCTCTTCTTTTGCACCATGACAATTCTTCAGAGGTTTGAAAGCAGAAACCACAGCCTTCTGAGTGTCCTCTTCTCCAGGTAAAACAGCTTCTTCAACTTTGTCCAGGAGAACATGGGTTCCAGCCTCCTCTAGACCTGCTCAGTGTATGACCCAGAACCAAACACATGGTCTTCCAGGTGTGTTTGGGCCAGTTCAGAACAGAGTAGAACTATCACATCCTTCCTTGGCACTAACCTTTACTGTTGTCGTCAAATGACTGGTAAGAAAGCTGAGAACTATTCTTCTCTTGAGTTTCCCCTCTCGGATCAGAGCTATGACAGAAGAAGACAGATATTTTTCCTATCTCCACCACTCCCCTCAACCCCTGAATTAGAGAAGGGAAGGACAGAGGTGGGGGAAGAGGCAATCAGAACCAGGCAGGGGCATGGCAGGGCTGGGGGGATGGAGAGCTGTGGGAAGTGAGGTGGCTGTCCAGTAACCCTAGGCAGGGCCAGAAGGGCCAAGGAGATGGAGAGGTAAGTGTTTTGGGGTGTGCATAAGGAGATTAGGGGGTGGAGCATGGCCCCTGGGGTTGGGAGAGGCCAGGGTGGAGATAGGCATGGCCTGCCTCAGTTAACATTGCCCTGCTGTGTGAGAGGAAGTAAGTCTCACATTAAGGAATGTTGCAACTGGTACTAAATTTGGAGGTGTCACAAGCAGCAGCAGTGAGGACAGGTATGATTTGTGGGGCGCTGTGGGGCCCAAAACAGGGGCAGACATTGCAAAGGGAGAGAAGAGGCTTTCTGAGGGCTTCCCAGGAAAGATCTGACTGAGACACTTAAGTCAGGGTCCCAGGGATGGGGGTCACCTGGCCCTGAAACAGGTTCAGACTTGGCTTCCAGAAGTAGAGGAAGCCCCCTCATCCTGGCCTGGGGCTGTGGGCCCTCCACCCCGGAGAAGCTTTAAGGATGGTCATCATTTCCAAGGGATCCCGTTTGGGGTAGGAGCTGAACAGGTAGGCTTGGAGCCTGGGGGTAGGATCAGGGATCGGCAGAAAAGGCCTGGGATACAAGTGGTGTGATAAGGTGAAGAGAGAGGGGCTGCAGGAAAAAGGAGTGCCCATAATACAGCCGGAATCAAGAGCCCTTTAGGTCTAGGCCTCAGTTGAGGGGGAGAGGATTGGAAAGGGGTGGGAAAGACAGGAAGAAAGCTATAGAGCTGGCACTGCCCTCCTGGCACAGCAGGCAGCAAGAGAGCAGGCAGAGTTCGCTTGAGAGGGAGAGCGAGAGAGGGAGAGCAACAGTGACAGACAAGGAGAAATAGCAGAGGAGGGAGCACCCTGGCCACTGGGAACTTGATGGGAGACACTGGAAAAAACATGGGCTTAGCAACAGAGCATGTGAGTTGGAGGCCTGGCACTCCTGCTCATTAGCTGAGAAACCTTAGGGCAAGCTGCTTGATCCCCCTGCACCTCAGTTTCCTCATCTGTGAAATGGGATAATGGTGCTGGTATTAACAGTCTCCTTGGGCAGTTGTGATCTCATAATATATGGGAGAACAATGTTGGATGTTATATTATTATTTTAAAATATGATCAGCTACCTCTCTTCCTACTTGAATCTCACACAAAAGACTCAGAATGTGGGCAGAGCAAGGATTATCCCTGTTTTACAACTGAGCAAATGAAAGCTTAAAGTGAAGTGACATGCCTAAGGTCACTCTGTTAACAAGTGGTAGAGGCTGATAAGGCCTAAATCCTGGAGATCGGTGGTCTTTCTCCTATACCAAACTGCCTGGTAAAAATAATCAACATGAGTGATTATTATATACTGTGGGATCAGACACAGCTTGAAGCCAACTATAACATGGGGATAACCCATGAGAAAGTTGTGGCATGGTCTCTCATTCATCCTGGTGATTGAAAAAAAGGAAAGGTTGGGGCCACGGGGTTGAACTGAGGGCCACAAAAGACACACATTCTATATTCCTTCTACTATTAGATCATATCCATCTATTCCCACTGAGTGTATGTATGTCTCTATCTCTTTATGACAAAATGTGTCCTTCATGTGATAGGACTTCTGCCTTTGTGTTTCTAACATGGTGGGGAGATGTACGTGTGGGTGTCTGCTTCTATGGCACTGTTTGGTGTGACAAACTCTCTATATCTGTGTGACTTTGCCTGGGGTAGTGATGGTGGTGTATGACTCTGTGTGTGTGTGTGTGTGTGTGTGTGTGTGTGTGTGTGTGTGTACACCTTTAAGAAATGAAATATCTCATTTGGTAGTGTGAGTGAGACAGTGAGTCAGCTGAGGCTGAGGGAGGCGGGAGAAAGATAGGTAGGTTACGAGAAAACGGAAAAGGAGAATGAGAAAGTGAAGTCAGAAGCAAGGAGCTACCCCTTTCCTACCCAACCATAGAAGGAGCCCACCAAGAGCATGGAATCCTACTGAAGTCCACAGGGGTCACATTGGATGGAAAGGGGCACTTTCTGACCCTCTCTAAAGCCTTGGTAGGAGACAAGCTAGACTAAGAGGCAACCATCTCCCTTTACAGCTCCCAGTCTCTCTCCCACTCCCCCCAGTCCTTGCTTGAGGATGGGTGAGGCAACCACCCCACCCTATCTCCTTTTCACTTGACCCTTTGACCTTGCTGTTCTCTTTCCTCCCAAAGGCAGACCACCTGGCCAGGTTGAGCCAACAAAGCAGTAGCATGATGTCACCAATGTTTCCAGCCCCCATACACCTACTGCCCAGAACTACCCTGCTGAGGGTCAAGAAGTTTCTCAACTCAGCTCTGCCCTAGGCAGGCCCATTCTGCAGCAGCGTCGCCTCTCCTCTGGATTCCTGTTCCCATAAGCCAGAAAGCCAGCTGTCCCCCCTCTGCCACCCCAGGGCGCTGGGAAAGCACTGGGAGCTTGGTAATGCACCAACCTTCAGTGTCCCTCCCACAAGTCGCTGTGCTCTGTTTCCAGCTCCTTTTGTCAGGGAAGAGGAGTTGGCAAGGAGATTCTCCTTGGGAGAAGACAGGCTCCGCCTACCTAGGTTCTGACAGGCCACCTCAGGTCACATAAGGTCAACAGTGTGTTGTGCCCCACCAGCAGGGGTGCCCCTCCTCTAGCCCATTCCCAGGGCCCAAAGGATGAGGGCTAGGTTGCCAAATATTCTTCCTTCCACCTTTGGCCTTCCCCCTGCACCAGCCACTCCCAAGACTTTCAATTCCAGCCCAGGAAAGAGGGTACCTATGGCTGAAGATGGAGGCCAGATCCCTCTTCCACCCCTTTGCCAGACAAGGGCCCCAAGACCCCTCCCTCCTCAAGCGGGGCGGGGCGCCAGGAGGCCCCAGTCAGACCTTGCCCAAACCTGGAATTAATAGAAGTTGGCCAGGTGGTGACCTGACCTGAATCCCTGAGGCTCCTCCAGGGCGGGTTCCAAAGCAGAGCTTGAAAGGTAGGGGTATTGGGAGGAGGTGTGGTGGGCAGAGGGGGAGACCTCCTTTTTTTCTTTTTCTCGGGCCCACCCCCACTGCTCCCGCCTCGTGGCCACGGATGCCAGTCCCTACCTTACAGCCTTTTGTGCAGGACCGAATTGAGTACTCTTCCGCCTGTAAGTATTTATGCAGCACGAGGTCGAACTCGTCATATTTTTCCTGAGCATGTCGGTCAAGCCGCTGGTACGCCTCGATACAGTTGCTACACACCTCCCAGGCCCCGGAGCCCGGGCTGGCCACTATGGCCAGCAGGTCTCCCAGCAGGGTGTCCAGGCTGCAGTCCAGGCTGTCGGGGCGGTCCATGCCCAGCAGCAAGTCCCAGACCGTGTAGGTGTCGCAAAAGGAGAGAGTGAAGTTCCGAAAGTGGCCTTTGAGCAAGTTTTTTTGGGCGGAGGGGAACTCGGCCGGAGCACGGGAAGGGGAGTCAGGGGGCCGCAGAGGTGGGGCTGGGGTAGTCGGTTCGAAAAATCTCTGCAAAGATTGAAATTTGGTGCAAGCTGCGTCCAGCCCCGTGGGCTCTGGGATGCCGCTGCAGTCCAACCCGGGACCAGCGGCGGGGGCGGCTTTGGTCAGGTTGCTGTATCGGGGACCGCAGGTGCCTGGGGGCGCACTGGGCTCGCCGGGCGGCGGCAGCAGTGGCAGCACCGCACGAGGAGGGACTGGCTGCCGCTCACGGTTGGTCCCCCAGGGTGGCCGCATGGCGCTGCTCAGCTCCCTGGCCCGGGGCCGGGCCCCCGCGCACAGCCACAGATGGTCAGCGAGCAGCACGGTGAAGAAGAGCAGGGACGCCAGGGACAGTCGCCATCGCTGCGCCCGCTCGGAATCGGCGCAAGGTTTGTCGCTCGGCCTGGGAGCCCAGCAGCAGCAGCAGCAGCAGCAGATAGTCAGCGCGGCGGCGTCTTTTCCGGGCCACATCCAAGCGCCCCTGAACATATTTCAGGGGGGTCCGGGCTGGAGAAAGCAGGCAGGCACGAGGCCGGACGGCCGTCTCGGGCGAGCGAGCGGACTGCCCGCCGCTCCGCGTTCCTCGGCGCCGTCCAGGTTCTACCTCGGGGGCTGCATGGTGAGGCAGGCCGGCCAGCCCGGGGCCCCACTCAGGCCGGAGTCGCGGAGCGCTCTTGTGTCGTCCCCGCGCCCCTCCCGCGCTCGCTCGCTCGTAGCCCGGGCGCGGCCGCCCGGCCCGCTAGGCGCTGCCCGGCGTCCCGGCGGGGGGCGGTGCGGGGCACTGAGGCGGTGGCGGCTGCGGCGGCAGCGCCGCGCTCTTCATAGTGTCGGGCCCCTCAGCTGCCTTCTGCTCCGCGACACTCCACTCGGGGCCGGCGGCAGCCCTCCTCACTCTCCGTTCTGGCCGTCTCGGCTGGGCTTGGCGCACCTCTGCGCCCCTCAGCGCCGCCGTGCGGGCCCGGTCGCCGCGTTTCGCTCCGCTCGCTCTCCCCGCGCTGCTCTGCTCCCGCCCGTCCGCCCGCGCTGCTCCGCTCCGCTCCCTGCCTCTCTCCCGCCCTCCTAGGCCCGCCGGTCGGCCCGCTGCCCGGCCCTTCGGGCTTCGCTGTCGCTCTGGCCGTTCGCCGGTGCCGGTCCTGGGCCGGCTCTGCTCTGGCTCCTTGCAGGCTGCTCCCGGAGTTCCGGCTCCGGCGGGCCACCTGGCTCCCAGCAGCGCCACAGGCGCCGGACGCGGACGCAGACGCGGACGCGGACGCCGGGCTTTACTTAGAGCGCTTCTCGCTTCCGCCTCTCGTTCGAACCGCTGAGGTGGCCGCCAAGCGGCACGGCCCCTGGTTCCCGCTGGCCATGCCCCCTCAGTCTGTCGCCATCTTCCGCTGTGAGGAGAACACCTTGAGAGCCTGTGTGCGAGTGTGTTTGGTGGGGAACGGGGCGGAGAAAGAGGCACGAAGAGGAGGAGGGAACGGGACTGGGGCCCCGACTGCGCCTGCGCCTTAGGACTCTTCTCTCCCCCCCCCCCCTCGCCCCCCAGCTCCCGCTGGCCACAGTCTGTGCTGTTTGGGGATGTTTCCAGTCCACCCCCAACTCCATTCACTTCAGTGCCTCCGTTCATCCACCCGCGTGCACCCGCCACACGCTGAGTCCCAGGTCCTAGCGCTCCCCTACCCTCACCAATCCAAGCACCCTTTCCTCCCCGCGGGGGCTGCTCACTGCTCCCGAGGGTTCGGGGGCTTTCTGGGGGTGATTCTTGGAGGCAGGAGGCATCTCCCTAGCGTCTCGCTGCCTCTCCAGTCACCGTGATTAGGCGGAGCTGGAGCTGGCTGCGGATGGGACCAGTCCCTTGTCCCTAACTCCCCTGTCCTGCCCGAGGCCAAGGCGGCCCCTGATGCTGAAGGATAGCTCCCAGCTTAGCAGCTGTGCAGGACAGAGCTTGGAGAGCGTCCTTGAGGGGGCAAGACAGTGGGCTAAGATGGTTATTAGTGATGGGGTGTCTTTTCTGCCCTTAGTAAGATTTCCAGCAGCCTCTTCCCCGTCTTAGCTTCCTGGCTCCCCCTATAGGCTGCTGAGAATAGCTGAGCAATAGTTAGGGAAGCAGTGCCGCCCAGATGGATCCATGTGCTTGGGGCCCTCAGAGTCACATGGCACTAAGAACTCTGATGAACAAACGTCCTGCTGTGCCACTAACCTTGTTTGGATTTCACCAAATCTCAGAGTGGTCTGGTTGTCTACTTCCTTTTCTCACTCCCTCCCACTCCCAGTAACTCCCACATTCTAATTTTTAATCAACCATTACCAGTAAGGATTTGCTAATATTGAGAATAAAAACAATAAAATACTCTTTATTGCATATATACTAGGTGTTTGATTACTGCTCTAGGCACTTTACACACATTATTTCATTTAATCTTCACAACAATCTTATGAAGTAGGCACTACTGTTATCTTTATTTACATATGAGGAAGCTGAGGTTTAGAGTGGTTAAGTTGCCTCAGGTTACACAGCTAGTAACCAATGAAGCCAAGATAGAAACCCAGGCAGTCTGGTTCTAGAGCTCTCTTAACACTCCAGTAAACCCTGGGGGGTGGGGGGGGGGGAATGAAGGGATGGAAGACACAGTCCTTCCTGCCTTACAGGAAATTATAGTCTATATGACGAAACAAGGCATATATGTTGGCTAGGGCGAGGATTCATGGACTAGAGCAGCCGTGGGCAAACTACGGCCCACGGGCCGTATCCGGCCTGTTTGAAATGAATAAAACTAAAAAAAAAAAAAAAAGACCGTACCCTTTTATGTAATGATGTTTACTTTGAATTTGTATTAGTTCACACAAACACTCCATCCATGCTTTTGTTCCGGCCCTCTGGTCCAGTTTAAGAACCCATTGTGGCCCTCGAGTCAAAAAGTTTGCCCACCCCTGGACTAGAGACTTGGGTTCAGGTAATAGTTCTACCACTGAACATGCTATGTGCCCTAGAGAGAGTCATTTCTCTCACTGAGTCTTGGTTTTCCCCTGAGTAACATGAGGAAATGCCAATGGCTAAATAAGATGGATGTGAATCATTAGTACTATTCAGAGGTGGGCCAGGGTGGGCTGGGGCGGATGCAGGAAAAGTTTCTGGAGGAGGGAGAGTTTGAGCTGGTTCCTAAAGAAGTAGTGGGATTCACCCTAGCGGGTTTTGCTCAGTGGATAGAGCATTGGCCTGTAGACTGGTGGGTTCACGGATTCAATTCCAGTCAAGGGCATGTACCTTGGTTGCAGGCTCGATCCCTAGCCCTGGTCAGGGTGCGTTCAGGAGGCAACTAATCGATGTGTCTCTCTCACATCTATGTTTCTCTGTGTGTGTCTCTCCTCCTCCCTCCCACTCTCTCTAAAGATCAGTGGTGAATTAGGGATGCAGACATTTTAAAGGAGGCATTGCAATCCATTGAAATAAGAATGATATGAATGTAAGGGAGGAGAGGGCTTCCTCTCATAGAGGTGGGCACTGATCAACTCTGTCAGCTTCCCTCAGAGATCATTTTGCACACAGCCACTTGAGTTGGGGGGAGGGATCCATTCATTTATTTATTCAGCAAATGTCTATTGACGATATGTTATGGTCCAGATGCTGTATTAGGCATCCAAGATATAGAATTGAGTGAAATACCTGTCTTGGGCTGAAGGAGTTTAGTTGAAGTCTTAAGGACTGAGTAAGAATTGCCTAGACAAGAGAGAAGGTGGTGTGTGAAGGATGTCCCAAGCAGAGGGAATGTCATGTGTAAAGGCCCAGAAGCCAAGTCAAGAATGGCATGTTCAGAAACCTGCAAAGTAATTCATTGTGACTAGTTGTGAAAGGGAAGCACTTTAAAAAATGAGGATGAGGATTTAGCAGGAACCAATCATGAAAGGCCCTGGGTGCCATGCTAAGCAGTTTGGACTTTATCCCAAGGGTACTAAGAGCCACAGAAGAGGTTGAAAGATTTTCAGCAGATTTGTATTTCTAGAAGGTTGATTTGGCTGCAGGATGGAGAATGGATTGGAGTGGGGGGTGAGAGGAGACTTGAGGCAAGGAAACTGGTTAGGAGACTGGTTAGGGTAGTCCAGGTGAGAGGTGTTAAGAACTGAACAAAGAATGCAGCATTAGGGGTGCTGGTGGTCTTAATCCAGCGTCCAGAAAGGGTTCAGGAATCTGGAGAAGGTGCTGTGTGTAAATTAATCAAGAGTCCAGAGCCAAAACATAATTTTGGAAGGCATTTTGGGGAGCGAGAGAAAACTTAGCTAAAGAAACCAAGTTCTTCTGTCTCTCTGGACTCCTTGCTTTTTATTAACACAAATTGTCCTAAGGCAAGGTAGATATAGATATCAAAGACAAGGTTTAGTATACAGAATCCATTATTAGATTGGGGGGAAACTGCCTACAGCTGTTCAGGTGTTTGGCCAGCAGGAGGCAATAACATGTAGATTGAAATGCCCTCAGCTGTCTGGCAGCAAGCAATCATTTATGCATCCTTTTCAGGATTGGGGAAATGCCCTCAGACATTTCCAGATGATTCAGCCCTGCTGACATGCTGGAATTGGCTTCCGGCATAGGGGTAGGGGGAGGAAATGCACATGGGAGGGAAATGACAGAGGTAGAATGGAAAGGACCTGGGACTGGCCTAAATGTAAGGCATAAAGTAGAGACAGGGCCTGAAGAAGGAGGATGAAACCAAAGGGTTTGATTTAGTGACATTGGCACGACTGCCCCTGCCCACTTAGCAACTGTTTCTTTCTAGAATGATTCTTTGTTCAGTCCTTGGAGGGTTCAGTGTTCTGTATAACAAAGAATGAAAATCGCTTAGAGCAGCGGTTCTCAACCTGTGGATCGCGACCCCTTTGGGGGTCCAACGACCCTTTCACAGGGGTCGCCTAAGACCATCGGAAAACACATATTTTCGATGGTCTTAGGAACAGAGACACCACTCCTCTATCTGTCTCCAGGCGGGTCCGCCCACATGCAGATACGCCCACATACGAGTACCCGGCGTGATGACATCATCGCGCCAACCCCATCACATACACCCGGTACAAATACAGATGTATGTGACAGGGTTAGCGCCATAATGTACTTATGCAGACCAGCAGCTACTGTGTAGAAAGCAGCTGCTGTGTTGAAAGCAGCTACTCTGTTAAAAGCAGCTACTGTGTTGAAAGCAGCAGTATTGGAGGTAAAACGACACTTCGTGAATTATAATTACTGGGTAAATGTAAAATCATCAACTACTGCAAAAAAAAATAAAAATCTGTACCATGGGAACTTAATCTGAATGCTGATTAGTCTTTTCAGCTGTGGTTGATGTGAATACTGCCCTCTTGTGATAGTAGCAGGTATGTAAAAAAAAACAACACAGAGAATGGTAAATCATAGGGAACTTTAATGAATTGTATTGACTGAACTATGCCATGTATCTTCTTTTGTATTATTAAAGCTATTGATATATATTATTTTCATTAGCAAACCATCCCACGACAATGGATCGTGTAGAGAAGAATGTTAAGAAAAGAAAATATAGTGATGATTTTTTACAGTATGGTTTTACCTCAATAATTACAGCAGGAATTGGGAAACCGCAATGTGTTATTTGTTGTGAAGTTCTATCAGCCGAATCTATGAAGGCGAACAAACTAAAATGCCATTTTGATAGCAAGCATCCGAGCTTTGCTGGCAAGGATACCAACTATTTTAGAAGCAAAGCTAATGGACTCAAGAAAGCCAGACTTGACACTGGTGGCAAGTACCACAAACAAAACATAGCAGCCATTGAAGCTTCATATTTGGTGGCACTCAGAATCACCAGAGCTATGAAACCTCACACCATTGCTGAGGGTTTACTGTTGCCAGCGGCCAAACACATTGTTCGAGTTATGATCGGAGACGAATTTGTTACAAAATTGAGTGCAATTTCCTTCTCTAACGACACTGTCTGCAGAAGAATAGATGACATGTCTGCTGATATTCTTGATCAGGTAATCCAGGAAATTAAATCTGCTCCACTTCCAATATTTAGTATCCAGCTCGATGAATCTACAGACGTTGCAAACTGTTCACAGTTACTGGTTTATGTGAGGTATATTAATGATGGCGACTTTAAAGATGAGTTTCTTTTTTGCAAACCTCTTGAAACGACAACTACTGCACGTGATGTATTTGACACAGTTGGTTCATTTCTGAAAGAGCATAAGATCTCTTGGGAAAAGGTTTGTGGTGTTTGCACAGATGGTGCTCCAGCTATGCTAGGATGTCGATCTGGATTTCAACGTTTGGTACTGAATGAGTCACCAAAAGTCATTGGAACTCACTGTATGATTCATTGGCAAATATTAGCAATGAAGATGCTGCCACAAGAGTTACAAGAAGTAATGAAAAACGTCATAAGTTGTGTCAATTTTGTAAAGGCGAGCACTTTAAATAGTCGACTGTTTTCGCAACTGTGCAACCAGTTGGATGCACCAAACAATGCTCTGCTATTTCACACTGAAGTGAGATGGTTGTCGAAAGGAAGATTTTTAATCAGAAAGCAAGACCACAGTTCAAAGCACTTTTCGGTGATAAAAGTGAACTGCTGAAAATAGCTTACTTGGTTGACATCTTTGCCATCTTGAATGAGTTAAATTTATCACTGCAAGGACCAAAAGTAACATGCCTCGATTTGTTTGAAAAGATCCAATCATTCCAAATGAAACTTCAGCTTTGGCAAAAAAAAAAAAAAAAAAAATTGGATGAAAATCCAATTTACATGTTGCCTACCTTATCTGCTTTCTTTGAGGAACATGACATTGAACCAGAAAAAGGATTACGATGATAATTTCTATGAAAGAACACTTGCACATGCTTGCAGACGAAATTTCAATGTACTTTTATTTTATTTTATTTTAAATTCTTTATTAGTTAAGGTATTACAAATGTGTCCTCATTACCCCCCTCCCCCCATTAAACCCCCATCCTTCCCACTCCGCCACTCATGCTCTCATCACCCTGTTGTCCCTGTCCATTGGTTTGGCTTATATGCATGCATACAAGTCCTTTGGTTGATCTCTTCCTCTTGCCCCCTCCCTCCCCTACTTTCCCTCTGGGGATTACTAGTCTGATCGCTATTTCTCTGTCTTTGGATCTGTCCCTGTTCATCAGTCTATGTTGTTCTCTATATTCCACAAATGAGTGAAATCATGCGATATTTATCTTTCCCTGACTGGCTTATTTCACTTAGCATAATGCTCTCCAGTTCCATCCATGCTGTTGCAAAAGGAAAGAGTTCCTTCTTTTTTACTGCAGCATAGTATTCCACTGTGTAGATGTACCACTGTTTTTAAATCCACTCATCTGCTGATGGGCACTTAGGTTGTTTCCAAATCTTAGCTATGGTGAATTGTGCTGCTATGAACATAGGAGTGCATATATCCTTTCTGATTGGTGTTTCTGGCTTCTTGGGATATATTCCTACAAGTGGGATCACTGGGTCAAATGGGAGTTCCATCTTTAGTTTTTTGAGGAAACTCCATACTGTTCTCCACAGTGGCTGCACCAGTCTGCATTCCCACCAGCAGTGCAGAAGGGTTCCTTTTTCTCCACATCCTCTCCAACACTTGTTGTTTGTTGATTTGTTCATGATAGCCATTCTGACAGATGTGAGATGATACCGCATTGTCGTTTTGATTTGCATCTCTTATATAATTAGTGACTTTGAGCATGTTTTCATATGTCTTTCGGCCTTCTGTATGTCCTCTTTCGAAAAGTGTCTATCTAGGTTCATTGCCCATTTTTTTGATTGGACTGTTTATCTCTCTATTGTTAAGTTTCATGAGTTCCCTGTAAATGTTGGAGATTAAACCCTTATCGGTGATATCATTGGCAAATATGTTCTCCCATGCAGTGGGTCTTCTTATTTTCTTGTTGATGGTTTCCTTTGCTGTGCAAAAGCTTTTTTTTAATGTAGTCCCATTTGTTTATTCTCTCTTGCCCTAGGAGCATTATCAGAGAAGAAATTCCTTCGGCATATGTTTGCGATTTCACTGCCTGCGTATTTCTCTAGTATTTTTATGGTTTCCCGTCTTACGTTTAAGTCTTTTATCCATTTTGAGTTTATTTTTGTGTATGGTATGAGTTGGTGGTCTAGTTTCATCCTTTTGCATGTATCTGTCCAATTTTCCCAACACTATTTATTGAAGAGACTGTCTTGACTCCATTGTATGCTCTTGCCTCCTTTGTCGAATATTAATTGGGCATAGTGGTTTGGGTAGATTTCTGGGTTCTCTATTCTATTCCATTGATCTATATGTCTGCTCTTGTGCCAGTACCAAGCTGTTTTAAGTACAGTGGCTTTGTAATACAGTTTGATATCTGGTATTGAGATCTCACCTACTTTGTTCTTCTTTCTCAGGATTGCTGCAGCTATTCGAGGTCTTTTTTTATTCCAGATGAATTTTTGGGACGTTCGTTCTAGATCTGTGAAATATGCCGTTGGTAATTTAATGGGGATTGTATTGAATCTATAGATTGCTTTGGGTAGTATGGACATTTTGATGATGTTGATTCTACCAATCCATGAACACGGTATGTTCTTCCATCTGTTTATGTCTTCCTCTATCTCTATTTTCAGTGTCCTGTAGTTTTTTGCATATAAGTCTTTTACCTCCTTGGGTAAGTTTATTCCTAGGTATCTTAATTTTTTTGATGCGATGGTAAATGGGATTGCTTTTTTAGTCTTACTTTCTGTAAGTTCATTATTCGTGTAAAGAAATGCCATAGATTTCTTGGTATTTTTTAAAAATATATTTTATTGATTTTTTACAGAAAGGAAGGGAGAGAGATAGAGAGTTAGAAACATCGATCAGCTGCCTCCTGCACATCTCTCACTGGGTATGTGCCCGCAACCCAGATACATGCCCTTGACCAGAATCGAACCTGGGACCCTTCAGTCCGCAAGCCGACGCTCTATCCACTGAGCCAAACTGGTTTCGGCATTTTCTTGGTATTAATTTTGTATCGTGCTACATTGCTGAATTCATTTAAGTCTAATAATTGTTTGATGGACTCTTTAGGGTTTTCTATGTACAGTATCATGTCAACTGCAAATAAGGACAGTTTTACTTCTTTTCCAATTTGGATGCCTTTTATTTCTTCTTCTTGTCTGATTGCAACGGCTAGTACATCCAGTACCATGCTGAACAGGAGTGGTGAGAGTGGGCATCCCTGTCTTGTTCCTGTTCTAAGGGGAAATGATGTTAGTTTTTGTCCATTGAGTATGATGTTGGCTGTGGGTTTGTCATATATGGCTTTTATTATGTTGAGGTATGATCCTTATATTCCTATCTTGCTGAGAGTTTTTATCAAGAAAGGGTGTTGGATTTTGTCAAATGCTTTTTCTGTATCAATTGATATGGCTATGTGGTTTTTATCTCTCAATTTGTTTATGTGATGTAGTACGTTTATTGATTTGCGGATATTGTACCATCCTTGCATCCCTGGGATAAATCCTATTTGGTCATGGTGTATGATCTTTCTGATGTACTGCTGGATCCGATTTGCTAGGCTTTTGTTGAGGATTTTGGCATCTATGTTCATGAGGGATATTGGCCTGCAATTCTCTTTCATTGTGTTGTCTTTATCAGGTTTTGGTATTAGGGTGATGTTGGCTTCATAGAATGAGCTTGGAAGTGTTCCTTCCCTTGAATTTTTGGAATAGTCTGAGGAGGATAAGTTTTAGTTCTTCCTTGAATGTTTGGTAAAACTCCCCTGTGAAGCCGTCTGGCCCCGGGCTTTTGTTTGCTGGGAGCTTTTTGATGACTGCTTCAATTTCTTCCATAGTTATTGGCCTATTGAGATTTTTAGAATCTTCCTGATTAAGCTTTGGAAGGTTGTATTTTTCTAGGAATATGTCCATTTCCTCCAGGTTGTCTAGTTTGTTGGAGAAGAATTGTTCTCTTCTTTCATTTCTGATTTTGTTTATTTGGGTCCTCTCTCTTTGTTTCTTGGTGAGCGTGGCTAGAGGTTCATCAATCTTGTTTATCCTTTCAAAGAACCAGCTCTTGGTTTTGTTGATCTTTTGTATTGTTTTTTGGTCTCTATGTTTTTATCTCTGCTCTGATCTTTATTATTTCCTTCCTTCTGCTTACACTGGGCTTTTCTTGTAGCTCTCTTTCTAACGTTTTGAGTTGTAGGGTTAAGTAATTTATTCTCATTGTTTATTGTTTCTTGCAGTAGGCTTGTAGAGCTATGAACTTCCTTCTCAAGACTGCTTTCGCTGTGTCCCATAAGTTTTGGATTCTTGTGTTTTCATTGTCGTTTGTTGCCATGATGTTTTTTATTTCTTCTTTGATCTCTCTGGTAACCCAGTCATTGTTTAATAGCATGCTATTTAGTCTCCATGTGTTTGATATTTTTGGATTGTTTTTATTGTAGTTGATTTCCAGTTTTATGCCTTTGTGGTCTGAGAAGATGCTTGATATGATTTCAATTTTCTTGAATTTTAAGAGACTTTGTCTGTGACCCAATATATGGTCTATCTTTGAAAATGACCCCTGTGCACTTGAAAAGAAGGTATATTCTGTGGTTTTGGGGTGAAATGTTCTGAAGATGTCAATTAATTCCATCTGATCTAGTGAGTCATTTAGGATTGATGTTTCTTTGCTGATTTTTTGTTTAGAGGATTTGTCCAATGGTGTTAAAGTCCCCTACTATGATTGTATTGCTGTCATTCTCTCCCTTGATCACCTCCAGAAGAATTCTTATGTATTTGGGTGCTCCTATATTGGGTGCGTATATGTTTACCAGAGTTATTTCTTCTTGTTGTATTGCTCCCTTTAGTATTATGAAATGGCCTTCTTTATCTCTTCTTATGTCCTTCAATTTGACATCTAATTTGTCAGATGTAAGTATTGCTACCCTGGCTTTTTTTTTTTTTTTTCATTGTCATTCTCCTGAAAAACCTTTTTCCATCCCTTCACCATCAGCCTGTGTGAGTCTTTTTTTCTGAGGTGTGTTTCCTGTAGACAGCAGATGTGTGGGTCATGTTTTCTTATCGACTCAGTTACCCTATGTCTTTTGATTGGGGCATTTAATCCATTTACATTTAAAGTTATTATTGATAGATACTTGTTAGTCGCCGTTTTTATTCTTTACCCCTGTGTTCCTTCTTTTTTTCCTATTTTTTTTCTTTTTACAGCAGACCCTTTAGCATTTCTTGCATAGCTGGTTTGGTGGTAATAAACTCTCGAAGTCCTTTTTTGTCTGTGAAGCACCTGATTTCACCCTCAATTTTGATTGATAGCCTTGCTGAGTACAGTATTCTTTGATTCAGACCCTTCCTTTGCATGACTTTATATATTTCTTTTTTTATTGTTTGATTGCTTAAAGGATTACAAAGAGTATTACATATGTCTCATTTTTATCCCGCCCTTGACAATCCTCTGGCCTCCTCTACCCCCCAGTGTCTTATGTCCATTGGTTATGCTTATATGCATGCATACAAGTCCTTCGGTTGATCTCTTACCCTCCCCTCCTGCCCTCCAACCCTCCCCGGCCTTCCTGCTGTAGTTTGACAGTCTGTTCAAGGCTGCTCTGCTTCTGTATCCTTTTTTTCCCAAAAGTTTATAATGGTCTTTAGTATCCATAAATGAGTGAGATCATGTGGTATTTTTCCTTCATTGACTGGCTTATTTCACTTAGCATAATGCTCTCCAGTTCCATCCATGCTGTTGCAAATGGTAAGAATTCCTTCTTTTTTATAGCAGCATAGTATTCCATCGTGTAGATGTACCACAGTTTTCTAATCCATTCATCTACTGATGAGCACTTAGGCTGTTTCCAGATCTTAGCTACGGTGAATTGTGCTGCTATGAATATAGGGATGCATATATCCTTTCTGATTGGTGTTTCTGTTTTCTTGGGATATATTACTACAAGTGGGATCACTGGGTCAAATGGGAGTTCCATTTTTAGTTTTTTGAGGAAACTCCATACTGTCTTCCATAGTGGCTGCACCAGTCTGCATTCCCACCAGCAGTGCACGAGTGTTCCTTTTTCTCCACATCCTCTCCAGCACTTGTCGTTTGTTGATTTGTTGATGATAGCCATTCTGACAGGTGTGAGATGGTACCTCATTGTTGTTTTGATTTGCATCTCTCAGATGATTAGTGACTTTGAGCATGTTTTCATATGTCTCTTGGCTTTCTGAATGTCTTCTTTTGAAAAGTGTCTATTTAGGTCCTTTGCCCATTATTTTATTGGATTGTTTACCTTCCTTTTGTTAAGTTGTATGAGTTCCCTATAAATGTTGGCGATTAAACCCTTATTGGTGATAACATTGGCAAATATGTTCTCCCATGCAGTGGGCTTTCTTGTTGTTTTGTTGATGGTTTCTTTTGCTGTGCAGAACCTTTTTATGTTGATGTAGTCCCTTTTGTTTATTTTCTCTTTAGTTTCCAATGACCTAGGAGCTGTATCGGTGAAGAAATTGCTTCAGTGTATGTCTGAGATTTTGTTGCCTTTGGATTCTTCTAGTATTTTTATGGTTTCCCATCGTACATTTAAGTCCTTTATCCATTTTGAGTTTATTTTTCTGTATGGTGTAAGTTGGTGGTCTAGTTTCATTTTTTTTTTTGCATGTACCTGTCCAATTTTCCCAACACCATTTATTGAAGAGACTATCTTGACTCCAGTTTATGTTCTTGCCTCCTTTGTCAAATATTAATTGAGCATATTGGTTCAGGTTGATTTCTGGGCTCTCTATTCTATTCCATTGATCTATATGTCTGCTCTTGTGCCAGTACCAAGCTGTTTTAAGTACAGTGGCTTTGTAATACAGCTTGATATCTGGTATTGAGATCTCACCTACTTTGTTCTTCTTTCTCAGGATTGCTGCAGCTATTCGGGGTCTTTTTTTTTTTATTCCAGATGAATTTTTGGAGATTTCGTTCTAGGTCTGTGAAATATGTCGTTGGGATTTTAATGGGAAATGCGTTGAATTTATAGATTGCTTTGGGTAGTATGGCATTTTAATGATGTTGATTCTACCAATCCATGAACACTTTATGTTCTTCCATCTATTTATGTCTTCCTCTATCTCTTTTTTCAACGACCTGTAGTTTTCTGAGTAGAGGTCTTTTACCTCTTTAGTTAAGTTTATTCCTAGGTATCTTAATGTTTTTGGTGCGAAGGTAAATGTGATTGTTTTTTTAGTCTGTCTTTCTGTAAGTTCACTATTGGTGTATAGAAATGCCATAGACTTCTTGGCAATAATTTTGTATCCTGCTACATTGCCAAATTCATTTATTAAGTCTAATAATTTTCTGATGGAGTCTTTAGGGTTTTTTATGTATAATATCATGTCATCTGCAAATAAAGACAGTTTTACTTCTTCTTTTCCAATTTGAATGCCTTTTAATTCTTCTTATTGGCTAATTGCAATGGCTAATACTTCCAGTACTTTGTCGAACTGTAGTGGTGAGAGTGGACATCCCTGTCTTGTTCCTGTTCTTAGGGGAAATGGTGTTAGTTTTTGTCCATTGAGTATGATGTTGGCTGTGGGTTTGTCATATATGGCTTTTATTATGTTGAAGTATGATCCTTGTATTCCCACCTTGCTGAGAGTTTTTATCAAGAAAGGGTGTTGGATTTTGTCAAATGCTTTTTCTGCATCAATTGATATGACCATGTGTGTTTTTTTCTTTCAATTTGTTTATGTGATGTATCACATTTATTGATTTGCGGATGTTGTACCATCCTTGCATCCCTGGGATAAATCCTACTTGGTCATGGTGTATGATCTTTCTGATGTACTGCTGGATCCAATTTGCTAGGATTTTGACATCTATGTTCATGAGGGATATTGGTCTGTAAGTCTCTTTCATTGTGTTGTCAATATCTGGTTTTGGTGTTAGGGTGATTCTGGCTTCATAGAATGAGCTTGGACGTGTTCCTTCCTCTTGAATTTTTTGTAGTAGTCTGAGGAGGATAGGTTTTAGTTCTTCCTTGAATGTTTGGTAAAACTCCCCTGTGAAGCCATCTGGTCCTGGGTTTTGTTTTCTGGAAGCTTTTTGATGACTGCTTTAGTTTCTTCCAGTTATTGGCCTATTGAGATTTTTAGATTCTTCCTGATTGAGTTTTGGAATATTGTATTTTTCTAGGAATATGTCCATTTCCTCTAGGTTGTCTAGTTTGTTGGAGTAGAGTTGTCCATAGTATTTTTTATCAGTCATTTGTATTTCTGTGGGGTCTGTTGTTATTTCGCCTCTATCATTTCTGATTTTGTTTATTTGTGTCCTCTCTTTTGCTTCTTGGTGAGCCTGGCTAGAGGTTCATCAATCTTGTTTATCCTTTCAAAGAACCAGCTCTTAGTTTCATTGATTTTCTGTATTGTTTTTTTGGTCTCTATGTCATTTATTTCTGCTCTAATCTTTATTATCTCCTTCCTTCTGCTCACTCTGGGCTTTTCTTGTTGCTCTCTTTCTAGTTCTTTGAGATGTAGAGTTAGATGATTTACTACCATTTTTTCTTGTTTTTTTTGTTTGTTTGTTTGTTTTTGTTTTGAGATAGGTCTGTAGAGCTATAAACTTCCCTCTCAGGACCGCTTTCGTTGTGTCCCATAGGTTTTGGATTGTTGTGTTTTCATTGTCATTAGTTTCCAGCATGTTTTTAATTTCTTTCTTGATCTCATTGGTAACCCAATCAATATTTAATAACATGCTATTCAGCTTCCAAGTGTTTGAGTATTTGGGGTGTTTTTATTGTGGTTTATTTCTAATATTATGCCATTGTGGTCTGAGAAGATGCTTGTTATGATTTCAATCTTCTTGTATTTGGGGAGACTTTGTTTGTGACCCAATATGTGGTCTATTTTTGATAATGTCCCATGAGCACTTGAGAAGAACGTATATTCTGTGGCTTTGGGGTGAAATGTTCTGAAGATGTCAATTAAGTCCATCTGATCTAGTGACTCATTTAGGACTGTTGTTTCTTTGCCGATTTTTTGTCTAGAGGATTTATCCAGTGATTTCAGTGGCGTATTAAAGTCCCCTACTATGATTGTATTGTTGTTGATTTCTCCCTTGATATCTTCCAGGAGTTTTTTTTTTTATGTATTTGGGTGCTCCTGCATTGGTTGCATATATGTTTATCAGGGTTATATCCTCTTGTTGTATTGATCTCTTTAGAATTATGAAGTGGCCTTCCTTATCTCTTTTTATGGCCTTCACTTTGAGGTCTATTTTGTCTGATATAAATATTGCTACCCCAGCTTTTTTTTTCATTTCCATTTGCCTGAAAGATATTTTTCCCTTCACTTTCAGTCTGTGTGAGTCCCTTATTCTGAGGTGGGTCTCTTGTAGACAGCAAATATATAGGTCATGTTTTTTTATCCATTCAGCCACTTGATGTCTTTTGATTGGAGCATTTAATCCATTTACATTTAAAGTTATTACTGACAGGTACTTGTTTGTAGCCATTTCTGTTTTTCGTGCCTGTTTTCTTTCTTAGCTTTTTATTTCATCTTTTTACACCAGTCCCTTTCGCATTTCTTGCAGTGCTGGCTTGGTGGTGATAAACTCCCTTATCCTTCTTTTGTCTGTGAAGCTTCTTATTTCCCCTTCAATTTTGAATGATAGCCTTGCTGGATAGAATATTTTTGGATTAAGTCCTTTGCTTTGCATCACTTTGTAAATTTCCTTCCATTCTTTTCTGGCCTGATGTGTTTCTGTTGAGAAATCATTTGATAATCTAATGGGAGATCCTTTGTATGTAACTTTATGTCTCTCTCTTGCAGCCTTTAAGATTCTCTCTTTGTCCTAAACATTTGCCATGGTAATTATGATGTGTCTTGGTGTGGGTCTTTTCGGGTTCACCTTGTTTGGGACTCTGTGCTTTTGTGACTTTTTTTTCCCCACCTCAGGGAAGTTTTCTGATATTATTTCTTCGAATAGGTTTTCTAACCCTTGTTCCTCTTTTTGTTGTTCTGGCACCCCTATTATTTGTATGTTGTTTCGTTTCATGTTGTCCCATAGCTCCCTTAGGCTGTCCTCCTGTCTTTTAATTTTTTTCTCCAATTGCAGTTCAGTTTGGGTGTGTTTTGCTTCCCTGTCTTCTAATTCGCTAATTCGGTCCTCCACTCCTCCTAGTCTACTGTTGAAACTTTCAATGGTGTTTTTTATTGCAGCTATATCACTCTTCATTTCTTCTTGGTTCTTACATAATTTGTTGACTTTTTCCATCTGTTTCTTTTTGATTCTTACATGAGTTGTTGATTTTTTCATCCGTTTCCTCTTGCTTCTTGCATAAGTTGTTGATATTTTCCTCCATCCGGTTTATGCATTCTAGGACCCTTAATCTGAATTATTTTTCTGTCATACTGAATGCATCTGTTTCACTTAGCTGCTTTTCTGGTGAGTCCTCCTTTTCTTTCCTTTGGGGGTTTCTTTGTCTACCCATGTTTGATCTCACCAACATATCTGGATGTAGAGTTGTTCAGTGGCTGCTCCTTGGGTGGCAGTGGCTTCTCGGGCTGTGGTTGGTCCATGGGTGGTTGTGGTAGCTGCTGCTCCTCAGTTGATAACAGCTCCTCTGGTGGGTGCTGTTCACAGCTGTGGTGGTTCCTCTGGCTGGTCGGGGGAGGCTTCACACACAGCTGCTGTTCCTCAGATAGAGGGTGTGCTGATCACGAGGCTGCTGTTCCTTGGATGAGGGCAGGCTACACACACAGCTGCTACTCCTTGAACTGGGGGGGACTGCTCATGTGGCTGCTGATCCTTGGATGGGGCCTGGATGCACGCTGCTGTTGTTTCTCTGATGTGGTGGGCTGCTTGTGGGGCTACTGTTCCTAGGACTGGTTGCTGCTCCTCGGACAGGTGCAGACTCTTGTGGCTCTGCTTCTCAGACCAATGTGTGCTGCGCAGTGCTGCCGCTCCTCGGACATGGGCAGTCTGCTCGTGTGGCTGCTTCCTCAGACTGGGGTGGGCTGCTGCTGCTCCTCAAATGGGGGTGGGCCGCTCGCAGAACTGCTGCTCCTCAGATTCAGCAGGCTGCTCATGCGGCTGCTGCTGCTTGGATGAGGGCAAGATGCTTGTGCAGCTGCTGATCTTTGGACTAGTGCAGGGTGTGCGCAGCTGCTGCTCCTCGAATGGGGGCAGGCTGCACAGGGCTGCCGCTCCTCAAACGTAGGAAGACTGCTCATGTGGCTGCTGCTCCTCAGACAGGTCGGACTGCTCGCATGGTTGCTCCTCCTCGGATGGGGAAGTGGGCTGCTACACAGCTGCTGCTCCTTGGACAGGGGCAGGCAACATGAGGTTGCTGCTCTTAGGCTCGAAGCAGGCTGCTCACAGGTCTGATGCTCCCTGGACAAGAGCGTGCCACTCACGTGTCTGCTGCTCATGTGATTGAAAAAATAATGTGAAAAGAAGTAGGAAATTAAGGAACAAAAAAAAGGAGAACAAAGAAAAAAGCAAAAACAAAAACAAAAACAAAAAAACCCCCCCAAAACCTAACAAAATAATAATAAAAAAATAAAAATGAAAAATTGAAATGTCATTCCTTTTGCTTGCTTAAGTTCCCAGTTTTCTGGAATGTCTGTGATTTTGTTGTTGTTGTTGTCATTGCTGGGACTGACTTTATATATTTCATTCCATTCCCTTCTTGCCTGATGTGTTTCTGTTGAAAAATCAGTCGTTAGTCTGATGGGGGATCCTTTGTAGGTGACTTTCTGTCTCTCTCTGGCTGCTTTTAAGATTCTTGTTTTGTCATTGGTGTTTGCAATTTAATTATAATGTGTCTTGTTGTCAGTCTTTTGGGGTTCATTTTGTTTGGGACTCTGTGAGCTTCTTGGATTTGTGTGAGTTTTTTCTTCCCTATATCAGGGAAGTTTTCTGTCATTATTTTTTCAAACAGGTTTTCTATTCCTTGCTCAGTTTCCTCTCCTTCTGGCACCCCTATTATTCGGATGTTGTTTCGTTTCGTGTTGTCCCAGAGTTCTCTTAGGCTCTCTTCCTGCTTTTTAATTTTTTTTTTCTAGAAGCTGCTCTGCTTGGGTATTTTTTTCTACCTTGTCTTCTAGCTCACTGATGCGGTCCTCTGCTTCTTCTAGTCTACTGTTGATGCTTTCTATTGTGTTCTTTATAGCAGTGATGTCATTTTTCATTTCTTCTTGGTTTTTCTTAATTTCCTCTTGGTTCTTACACATATTGTTGAATTTGTCTTCCATTCTTTTCATCCACCTTATGACCATTTCTCTGAATTCTTTCTCTGGCAGGTTTCTTGCCTCCATTGCCTCCGTTTTGTTTACTTCCTTTTCTGGTGATGGCTGTTTTTCTTTCATATGCGGGCTGGTTCTTGGTCTCCCCATGTTCTCTCTTCTCCCGGTGTTTGGTTATGTAGTTCTCTCTCTGCTTTCCTTGAGGAGAAGCAGGGCTCCACGTAGTCGCATTGTCCCAGATCAGGTGTTTCTGGGTTAGCAGCCAATCTCTGGATGCCGGGTCTTTGGATGTATACGCTTCCAATAAGAGCCACTCAAGATGGCGTGGTTTCCGCAGCTGAGCTGGCGCTCCTGGAGAGATTCCAGCTGCAGTCTCCAACTGTTTCCTTTCTCCTGGAGTCCTCTGCGTTGCCCGGCTGCAAACTGTATCTCAGCTGAATATCCTCTGCTTATTGGGGCTGTATGTTACCTGCTTCAGCTGCTCACCTATCTGCTCTGGGACACTGCATGGGACACCTCCGTCTATACCTCCGCCATTTTTCCCCCTCTCCTTGTAGACATTTAAAATAAAACCTGAAGGTAAGTGGGAGTTGTCTAGGCAAAGGTTGTGGGGAGACCATTCCAGGCAGGTAAAGACGAATGTTCATTTTACTTTTAAAATCTACCTGACACCCCATTTGCACTTGCCAGAAGCCCATTCACAGTCAAAGTAGAAGATATTCCTGAGACAGCACAAGAGGAGTTCATTGAACTTATTATTAACAACGATGCAGCGAGAACTGATTTCTCTACGACACCAGTTACAAAATTCTGGATCAAGTGTTTGCAGTCATATCCTGTTCTGTCTGAGACTGTGTTGTGCCTTCTTCTTCCATTTCCAACAACATATCTTTGTGAAACAGGGTTTTCCAGCTTGTTGGTTATCAAGTCTAAATACAGAAGTAGACTTGTTGTGGAAGATGATCTTCATTGTGCTCTTGCAAAGACTGCCCCGAGAATTTCTGATTTGGTGAGAAAGAAGCAATCTCAACCTTTGCACTGACGTTGGCTTTTTACGCATACTGTCGCAAAATGTAGCAATGTAGTTTACTGTTGTTATATTAAGACTGTTATCCATGCTACACCATGCTTCAAGACAAAATTTCATTTATTTGTAATTAGAAATAAATATTTCACAATATATAATTACATATTGTTTTTGTGATTAATCACTATGCTTTAATTATGTTGAATTTGTAACAATGAAAAAATACATCCTGCATATCAGATATTTACATTGTGATTCATAACAGTAGCAAAATTATAGTTATGAAGTAACAAGGAAAATAATTTTATGGTTGGGGTCACCACAACATGAGGAACTGTATTAAAGGGTTGTAGCATTAAGTAGGTTGAGAACCACTGGCTTAGAGATACCTAGTTCAGAGCTGATGGGCACAGCCACAGTGATTGACACCCTTGAGTGCCAATGAAAGAGCAGCCTGACAGGCCTAAGCTATCAGCTCTGAGCACTTCTGAAGCTTTCTGTGAGAAGTTACTCAGGCAAGACCTCTTCCTTCTCCCCAGCACACACAGGGCAAAAAGTGTCTCAGCAAAGTTCAATTTCTCATAGGAGCACAATATAACAATAACTTACCTACACAGTACTTGCTGCACACAAAAGAAAAGAGGTAGCACACCAGTGGTCAGGAGAAGCTCTCATTCTCTCACTCTAGATGACACAAGAAATTGGGATGGGGGAAGGGAAGGCATTTGCCCCAGGCTTCTGAAGCAAAATAATCAGGTAGGAATGGGATTGCTGCTCCCCAGAACTGGTGGGTCCTGGCCAGCTTTCTTACCAGCCCTTTCTCTCCACCCACTTCCAGGTCAGCAGAGGCTAAAGGCAGAGGATAAAAGTGGGTCACTTCCCAAGGCACCCAGAGTGCTCTCAATCCAGGCAGGGGGAAGACTCCTTTGAGTAGAGGGTAGAAGGGAAGGTTTTCCACAGAGAAATTCTGACAATTAGGAGGAAGAAAAAGTGGTAGCCATTTAGAGAGACCAACATGGTTACACATTTGTTAACTTTCTGTTAAGCTCAGATCTTAAAAGGTCATGGGCAAAAGATGGAAACAAGAAATTAAGGGTGAATTTAAGAACCTGTAAAAAGAGTGTCAGGATTGCTAAAGCACAGCTTGAGCTGATGCTTATTGAGCTTTCCCTGGATCCCACTCTCTGTTCCCCTCCTCCCTCCATAGTTGGAGTAATTTTCCCCCACCTGCAGGCTTCACCTGTCCTAAGACACGAAGGATTGAGATAACCCCACCCTACATACTGGAACTCGGCATCAAGTAATTCTTTTGCCCTCTGAGTCTGACCTCAAGTTTCCAATGAGCCTCTACCATATTTTTTTTTTTTCCGATGCAAAAGCAAAGAGTCATTTATTTCAAACCTAGGTTTGGCTCCTCTGCCCCCCCCTTACTGGCACAGCAGCAAGTGGCAGAGAGAGGAGCCTCTACCATATTGCTCATTTCTGATCACTGGCCATCTGTCTCATGTCCTATGTCTGAGTCCCCCAGTCAGAGATGCTGACTGGTTCCCTGTCAATGCCTAGACCCAGTCATGCTCTTTTGCTCTATCATCTAGGGAGAGAGTCCTGACCCTGACCCTTACCCAGTGACTGAGGCCTGATAGTCTAGTGACTTCTCTGATCCTAAATACCGACTTGTATTTCTTTTTTTCTTTTAAATATATTTTATTGATCTTTTACAGAGAGGAAGGGAGAGGGATACAGAGTTAGAAACATCAATGAGAGAGAAACATTGAGCAGCTGCCTCCTGCACACTCCCCACTGGGGATGTGTCTGCAACCAAGGTACATGCCTTTGACCGGAATCGAACCTGGGACCCTTCAGTCCGCAGGTCGATGCTCTATCCACTGAGCCAAACCAGTTAGGGCCCACTTGTATTTCTTAATGGCTAAATTCCTGTAGTCATGTTTACCCTCTGATTGGATCCCCAGTTTTCCTATATTGTAGCCCTATTTCAGTTAATGTACTTTTAGCCACAAAAACAAAGCAAACAAACAAACAAAAAACAGGCAACTCTGCAATAGTGGCTTACATCGATAGAGGTTTATTTGTCTTAATCAACAGAAATTCCCTGGCATGGTCCAGAGCTGATGAGACAGTTCAACAATGTCATCAAGACCCTGGCTTTTCATCTCCACCATCCTGAGGGAAGACTTTTATCTATTTGCTTTTTGTCTCGTGGTCACAAGACATGTGCTGCAGCTCCAGGCCTCATGTCTGTATTATAGATAGGGAAACAGCTACAGGACAGAAAGGCTAAGGAAAAGGATCTTCTAGAGAGGCTTTGCCTTTTGTCCAGAATGGAACACTCTCCCCAGTGTCACCCACCTTCATCTCTGATTAGAATTGTGCCATACGGACACTTCTAGATGCAAAGGAAGCTGGGAAAACTAATGCTTTTAGCTGAGCACATTGTTGCTCTGAACAAAGTTGGGATTCTGAAAGTAAGGAGGAAGAGGGAAATACTTATTGGGAAAGGAACTGGTAGCATCTGCCATGAACCCAACCACCAACTGCTTGTTTAGACCACATTTCCTTTCTTACTAAACCCCTCAGTTACTGCACTTTGACTGCTGAACTGACTTTCTCCCAGTAACCAGCTGGTTTGTTCTTCTAGTGCAGGATAGAATAGACCTGCCTGGTTTAACAACAACATATATGAAAAAGACCTTGATTTGATTGTAAAGTCAATACGAGCCAACAGAGTGTTGATGATGCCAAAACAGGTAATTAGATTTTAGACTGCATTAATAGAAGTATAGAACCAGAACAAGAGAAAAGATGGTTCTACCCTTCTCTACACTTGTCAAATACCACTCAGAGAGCATTGTGCTCCATTTAAACAAGGATACAATGACAGAGTGCAAAGTGTCCAAATGTGAGTCACTAGACTGGTACATGAGCAGCCAAATCATATGAGGAACAGTTCAATGACCTGGACTTATTTGGTCTAGAGGTAAACAGGGAAGAGCCCCCACAGGAAGAGGATCAAAAGCAGTTATTCATGTTAGGATTTCAGCAAGCAGGTAGTATCAAGTGATTAAGTAGAAGGATGGGACAGTGAATTAATAACAATAAAAACAATCACTTATATAGTTGTTAGTATGTACCGTGTACTGTTCTAAGCATTTAAATACATTAAGTCACTTAATATTCCATGACAATAATTCTATGAGGTAGGAACTATTGTTGTCTCCATTTTCCAGATGAAGAAATTAAGGGACAGACAGGTTAAGTCACTTATCTAAGGTCACACAGTTAGCAAGTGGCAGAAGCAGAATTTGAACACAAGAGTTCATGCTCTCTTTACCTCCACTCAGAAGAGGTTAGTGATTCTGTATAATTGCCTGGATTTAAACCAAATAGAATTTGCAGCTTGCTTGATTGTTTGGCTGTGGTAGGGGAGTTGGCACAGATGGGGCAGAGAGCTAGAGGGCCCCATTTTAAGACCTACAACCTAGGACAGTGGTAGGCAAACCGCAGCTCGCAAGCCACATGCAGCTCTTTGGCCCCTTGAGTGTGGCTCTTCCACAAAATACCATGTGCGGGCACACACGTACAGTGCGATTGAAACTTCATGGCCCATGCGCAGAAGTTGGTTTTCGGCCTGGGCCAGTCTATTTTGAAGAAGTGGCGTTAGAAGAAGTGGGGGGTGTCGGTTGGTCGGGCGACCGGAGACGCAGCGCAGGTGGGCTGCAGGATACGCAGCTCCCGGGAGGCTCCGTGATTCATGCACGAGTTGAGTGAGCCAGTCAGTCAGCAGTCTCATTGTGTAGTGGTTAGTGCTAGTCGCGTCTGCAAATCCCGCGCGGGTGACAAAAGTACCTACTTGAAGCATAAAGTTACCTGTATTTTTCCAACCAGCTCAAATCCTACAGGTATTTTTGTAATCAGTTTAAGAATTGTAATTATTTTGTGTTGGTGGCTTTATTATTATAAAATGAGTACGTTTTAGCAAAGGCCAGCTTAGGAGTACCCTAATTAAGTTAATAACAATGTACCTACCTATATAGTTTAAGTTTAAAAAATTTGGCTCTCAAAAGAAATTTCAATCGTTCTACTGTTGATATTTGGCTCTGTTGACTAATGAGTTTGCCGACCACTGACCTAGAAGAAATGGACATATTCCTAGAAAAATACAACCTTCCACGCCGTAACCGGTTTGGCTCAGTGGATAGATCGTCAGCCTGTGGACTGAAAGGTCCCAGGTTCGATTCTGGTCAAGGGTATGTACCTTGGTTTCGAGCACATCCCCAGTAGGGGTGTGCAGGAGGCAGCTGATCGATGTTTCTCTGTCATCGATATTTCTAACTCTCTATCCCTCTCCCTTCCTCTCTGTAAAAAAATCAATAAAATATATTTTAAAAAAAAAAGAAAGAAAAGAAAAATGCAACCTTCCAAAACTCAACCAGGAGGAATCAAAAAATCTGAATAGGCTGATAACTTTAGAGGAAATTAAGCTGTAATAATAATAAAAAAATCTAACAAACAAAAGCCCTGGACCAGACAGCTTTACAGGGGAGTTTTGTAAAACATTCAAAGAAGAAATAAAACTTATCTTCCTCAGACTATTCAAAAAAATTCAAGAGGAAGGAACACTTCCATGCTCTTTCTACAAAGTTAGCATTGCCCTAACCCCCAAACCAGATAAAGACAACACAAAGAAAGAGAATTATAGGCCAATATCCCTCATGAACATAGACACCAAATTTCTCAACAAAATTCTAGAAAATTGAATCCAGAATTACACTAGAAAGATCATACACCATGACCAAGTGGGATTTACTCTGGGGATGCAAAGATGGTGCAATATACACAAATCAATAAATGTGATACACCACATAAACAAACTGAGAGACAAAAACCATATAATCATATCCATTGATGCAGAAAAAGCATTTGAAAAACTCCAACATCCTCTCTTCATAAAAACTCTCAGCAAGGTGGGAATAGAAGGATCATACCTCAACATAACAAAGCCATATATGACAAACCCAAAGCCAACATCATACTCAATAGGCAAAAATGAAAAACCATTTCCTTTAAGAACAGGAACAAGACAGGGATGCCCATTCTCACCACTCCTGTTTGACATAGTACTGGAGGCACTAGCCATTGTGATCAGACAAGAAGAAGAAATAAAAGGCATCCAAATTGGAAAAGAAGATGTAAAACTGTCCTTATTCGCAGATGACATGATATTTTTTTTTATTATTATTAGTTAAGGTATTACAAATGTGTCCTCATCCCCCCTATTAACCCCCAACCGCCCCCCCGCCCCACACAAACTCATGCTCCCATCCCCCTGTTGTCCATGTCCATTGGTTTGGCTTATATACATGTATACAAGTCCTTCGGTTGATCTCTTCCCCTTACCCCCGCCCTCCCCTACTTTCCTTCTGGGGATTGATAGCCTGATCGCTGTTTCTCAGTCTTTGGGTCTGTCCCTTTTCATCAGTCTATGTTGTTCTCTATAATCCACCAATGAGTGAGATCATGTGGTATTTATCTTTCTCTGACTGGCTTATTTCACTTAGCATAATGCTCTCCAGTTCCATCCATGCTGTTGCAAAAGGCAAGAGTTCCTTTTTTTTTTTTACCGCAGCATAGTATTCCATTGTGTATATGTACCACAGTTTTCTAATCCACTCATCTGCTGATGGGCACTTAGGCTGTCCGACGGTTGTGGGTTATTGTTAAGCTGATGACATGATATTGTACATAGAAAGCCCCAATGACTCCATCGAAAAACTACTAGATTTAATAAATAGATTTGGTAATGTAAAAGGATACAAAATTAACACCCAGAAGTCTATGACTTTTCTATACACCAGTAATTAACTCACAGAAAAAGAAACTAAAAAATCAATCCCATTTACCATTGCAACAAAAACAAATTTAAGATACCAAGGAACAAATTTAATTAAGCAGATAAAGTACATGTTCTCAGAAAATTTCAGAATGCTGAAAAAAGAGATAGAGGAAGACATTAACAAATTCAAGAATATACCATGTTCATGGATTGGTGGAATCAACATCATTAAAATGACCATACTATGCAAAGGAATCTATAAATTCTTTTTTTTAACTTTTATTTTTTTGATTAATTAAATCTTTATTGTTCAGATTATTACATTTGTTCCTCTTTTTACCCCCATAACTCCCCTTCACCCAGTTCCTACCCCACCATCCTCCCTCACTCCTCACCCACTGTCCTCATCAATAGGTGCACGATTTTTGTCCAGTCTCTTCCCACATCTCCCTCACTCCTTTCCCCCCGAAGAATAGTCATTCCACTCCCTTTCTATGCCCCTGATTCTATTATAATCACCAGTTCATTCTGTTCATCAGATTATTCACTTGATTTTCAGATTCACTTGTTGATAGATGTGTATTTGTTGTTCATAATTTGTATCTTTACCTTTTTCTTCTTCTTCCGCTTCTTAAAAGATACCTTTCACCATTTCATATAATACTGGTTTGGTGGTGATGAACTCCTTTAGCTTTTCCTTATCTGTGAAGCTCTTTATCTGACCTTCAATTCTGAATGATAGCTTTGCTGGATAAAGTAATCTTGGTTGTAGGTTCTTGGCATTCATCACTTTGAATATTTCTTGCCACAACCTTCTGGCCTGCAAAGTTTCTGTTGAGAAATCAGCTGACAGTCGTATGGGTACTCCCTTGTAGGTAATTGACTTTCTTTCTCTTGCTGCTTTTAAGATTCTCTCTTTGTCTTTTGCTCTTGGCATTTTAATTATGATGTGTCTTGGTGTGGTCCTCTTTGGATTCCTTTTGTTTTCTTCAAATAGGTTTTCAATATCTTGCTCTCTCTCTTCTTCTGGCACGCCTATAATTTGGATGTTGGTACGCTTGAAGCTGTCCCAGAGGCTCCTTACACTATCTTCGTATTTTTGGATTCTTTTTTCATTTTGTTTTTCCAGTTGGGTGTTTTCTGCTTATTCGTATTTCAAATTGTTGACTTGAGGAATCTATAAATTCAATCAATCCCCATTAAAATACCAATGGCATACTTCAAAGACCTAGAACAAACTGCAAAAATTCATCTGGAATAATAAAAAAAAAGACCCCAAATAGCTGCAGCAATCTTGAGAAAGAACAATGTCAGAGGGATCACAATACCAGATATCAAGCTATACTACAAAGTCACTGTTCTCAAAACTGCCTGGTACTGGCACAAGAACAGACATATAGACCAGTAGAACCGAACAGAGACCCCAGAAATTGACACAGCCATTGTGCTCAATTAATATTTGTCAAAGGAGGCAAGAGCATACAATGGAGTCAAGACAGTCTCTTCAATACATGGTATTGGGAAAATTGGACAGATACTTACAAAAAAAGATAAACTAGACCACCAACTTACACCATACACAAAAATAAACTCAAAATGGATAAAGGACTTAAACGTAAGATGGGAAACCATAAAAATCTTAGAAGAAGCCATAGTCACCAAAATAGCAGACATTTGTCCTCAAAATATCTTTACCGATACAACTCCTAGGGCAATGGAAACTAAGGAGAAAATAAACAAATGGGCCTACATAAAAATAAAATGCTTCTGCATAGAAAAAGAAACCATCAACAAAACCACAAGAAAACCCACTGCATGGGAGAAAATATTTGCCAGTGTTATCTCCGATAAGGGTTTAATCTCCAACATTTACAGGTAACTCATATAACTTAACAAAATTAAGATAAACAATCCAATCAAAAAATGGGCAAAGGACCTAAATAGAGACTTTTCACAAGAGGACATACAGAAAGCCAAGAGACATATGAAAACATGCTAAAAGTCACTTATCATTCTAAAGATGCAAATCAATACAATGAAGTACCATCGCACACCTACCGGAATGGCTATCATCAACAAATCAACAAATGACAAGTGCTGGAGAGGATGTTGAAAAAAAGGAACCCTCCTTCACTGCTTGTGGGAATGCAGCCACTGTGGAAAACAGTATGGAGTTTCCTCAAAAAATTAAAAATGGAACTTCCATATGACCCAGTAATACCATTTCTAGGACTATATCCCAAGAAAACAGAAACACCAATCAGAAAGGATATATGCACCCCTATGTTCATTGCAACACAATTTACAATAGCTAAGATTTGGAAACAGCCTAAGTGCCCATCAGGAGATGAGTGGATTAGAAAACTGGTACGTACACAATAGAATACTATGCTGCTGTAAAAAAGAAGGAATTTCTACCATTTGCAACAGCATTATGCTAAGTGAAATAATCCAGTCATTGAAAGATAAATACCACATGATCTCACTCATTTGTGGAATATAAAGCACATTATAAACTGATGAACAAAAAATAGATACAAATGCAATGAAGCATTGAACAGTCTTTCAAACTACCGCAGGAAGGCAGGGGAAGGTTGGGGGGGCAAGAGATAAACCAAAGGACTTGTATACATGCATATAAGTCTAACCAATGGACACAAGACGCTGCGGGGGGGAGGTTTGAGGGTAAGTACCAGTGGGTAAGGTAGGCTAGGGGGAGGTCAATGGGGAAAAAAGAAGACATATGTACTACTATTTTTAATACTTTAAACAAGAAAATAAAAATTAAAAAATATAAAGTGGCTGTACCATTTTGCATTCCTACCAACAATGAATGAGAGTTCCTATAGCTCTGCATCATCTCCAGCATTGGTTATTTTCATATTTTAAAATTTTTAGCCATTCTCATATGTATCTAGAGGTATCTCATTGTTGTTTTAATTTGAAGTTACTTAAGGTGGTATCATGTAGAGCATCTTTCATATGGTTATTTGTCATCTGTATTAATCTTATTTGGTGAGGTGTCTGTTCAGATTTTCTGACCATTTCTTAATTGGGTTGTTTGTTTTGTTATTGTTGAGTTTTAGGAGTTCTTTCTATACTTTGGGTATAAGTCCTTTATCACATATGTGGTTTGCAAATTTTTTTCTAGTGTGTGGCTTATCCTGTGATTCTAAACAGTGTCTTTCACAGATAAGTTTTGAATTTTAATGAAGTTTTATTTATTCATATTTTTATTTCATGGGTCTCATTGTCAAACTCCTCATCACAAAGATTTTGTCCTATGTTTTCTTCTGGAAATTTTACACTATTGCACTTTATATTTAGGTCTATTATTTATTTTGAGTTAATTTGTATGAAAAGTTTAAGAACTGTGTCTAGATTCATTTCTTATGCATATGGAAGTCCAAATTTCCAGAACTATACTATTCTTGCTTTTTTGTCAAATATCAGTTAACTATACAGAATTGGCAACAGTAGGTTTACAGTTGTGACTACACACAACAGTTTATTCTATTATTATTTATTAACTAGTGGCCCGGTGCAATAAATTTGTGCATAGGAGGGGGGTGTCCCTCAGCCCAGCCTGCACCCTCTCCAATCTGGGACCCCTTGGGGGATGTCCAACTGCTGGTTTAGGCCTGATCCCTGTGGGCAGTCCAACATTCCTCTCACAATCCAGGACCACTGGCTCCTAACTGCTCACCTGCCTGCCTGCCTGATTGCCCTAATGGCTCTCCCCTGCTGGCCTGATCACCCTAACTGCTCTCCCCTGCTGGCGTAATTGCCCCTAACTGCCTCTGCCTCGGCCCTGACACCGTGGCTTTGTTCAGAAGGTCATCCAGAAGATATCCGGTCTAATTAGCATATTACCCTTTTATTAGTATAGATTATTGTATTATTATCCATTCTAACAACTGTAAACCTACATTGGCCTCACCCTGTATTTTTATGGATCTATTTCTAGGCCCTCTATTTTTCCCATTGATCTATTTGTCTATTCTATCACCACTGCCACACTGTCTTGGTTAATGTAGCTCTATAGTCAGTCTTGAAGTTGAGTAGTGTCAGTCCTTCAACTTTGTTCTCCTTGTCCAGTATGGTGTTGGCTGTTCTGTTTTTTGTTTTGTTTGTTTTGTTTTGCTTTGTTGCTTTGTTTTGTTTTGCTTATCCTTGTAAACCTGAGAATCAGTTAGTTGATATTCACAAAATAACTTGCTGGGATTTTGAATGAGATTACATTGAAGCTATAAATCAAGTTGGGAAGAATTGCCATCTTAATATCAAGCTTTCAAAACTGTGAATACAGATTATTTCCCAGTTATTTAGACCTTTCATTTCTTTAATCTGAATTTTATAGTTTTCTGTATGTAGATTCTGTACAAATTTTGTTAAATTTACACCTAATTATTTATGATTAGGATGCCATTGTAAATGATATTGCACTTTTTTTAAATCTTTATTTTTGAAAGTATTACGTATGTCCCCTTTTCCTCCCGTTGACCTCTCCCAGCCTATCCTCACCCCCCACCTCAGGCCTTCTCCCCCCTATTGTTTGTGTACATGGGTTATGCATAGGTATTGTGTTTTTAACTTCAAATTCCAATTGTTATTTTTTGGTATATAGGAAAACAATTTAATTTTGTATATATTAGTTCTAGGAAGGTTTTTTGATCTATTCTTTGGGAATTTCTATGTAGATAATAATGACATCTGTGACAAAGAAATTTTATTTTTCCCTTCCCAATTTTTATACTTTTATTCCTTTTTCCTCTCTTATTACACTAGCTAGGACTTCCATCCAGTACAATGTTGATTAAGAATAATTGGAGAGTACACCCTTGCCTTGTTCCTAATCTTAAGGTGAAAGCATACAGTTTCTCATCATTAAGTATGATGTTAGCTCTAGAATTTTTGTAGATATTCTCTTTTCCCCCTTACTTTTTATTAAATTTACTAGAGGCCTGATGCATGAAATTCATGCACTGGAGGGGTTGTCCCTCAGCCCAGCCTGCACCCTCTCCAATCTGGGGCCCGTCAGGGGACGTCTGACTGCCAGTTTAGGCCTGATCCCTGGCACTCAATCCAGGACTGCTGGCTCCCAACTGCTCACCTGCCTGCCTGCCTGATTGTCCCTAACCACTTCTGCCTGCCAGCGTGATCACACCCTAACCACTCCCCTGCCAGCCCAATAGATGCCTAAGTGCTTTTCTGCAGGCCCGATCGCCCCCAATTGCCCTCCCCTGCTGGCCTGATCACCCCTAACTACCCTCCCCTCCCGACCTGGTCACCCTCAACTGCCCTCCCCTGCAGGCCTGGTCCCCCCCAGCTGCCCTCCCCTGCTGGCCATCATGTGGCTGTGGACGCTGCCATCTTTGAGGATGGGGCAGTCAATTAGCATATTCCCTCCTTATTGGCTGTGGGCCCCACCATCTTTGGGGGCAGGAGAGTCAATTAGCATATTCCCTCTTTATTAGATAGGATAGACACCTGGGTTATTTGTACATTTTGGCTATTGTGATGATGTGGTTATAAATAGTGGCATACAAGTATCTGTCTGAGTCATCCTTTCTTTTAGGTATATACAAGAATGGTATTGCTGAATTACATGGTAATTCTAAAAACCACCAAACTTCTTTCTACAACTGTTTCATCATTTTACTTTTCTTTTTTTTTTAAATTAAATGTTTATTGTTCAGATTATTACATTTGTTCCTCTTTTTCCCGCCCATAACTCCCCTCCTCCCAGTTCCCGCCCCACCCTCCGCCCTCACTCCCCAACCACTGTCCTCATCCATAGGTGCACGATTTTTGTCCAGTCTCTTCCCGCCTCTCCCACACCCCTTTCTCCCCCAAGAATAGTCAGTCCATTCCCTTTCTATGGCCCTGATTCTATTATGATCACCAGATTATTTATTCACTTGATTCTTAGATTCACTTGTTGATAGATGCATATTTGTTGTTCATAATTTGTATCTTTACCTTTTTCTTCTTCTTCCTCTTCTTAAAGGATACCTTTCAGCATTTCATATAATACTGGTTTGGTAGTGATGAACTCCTTTAGCTTTTTCTTACCTGTGAAGCTCTTTATCTGACCTTCAGTTCTGAATGATAGCTTTGCTGGATAAAGTAATCTTGGTTGTAGGTTCTTGGTATTCATCACTTTGAATATTTCTTGCCATTCCCTTCTGGCCTGCAAAGTTTCTGCTGAGAAGTCAGCTGACAGTCGTATGGGTATTCCCTTGTAGGTAACTGAGTTTCTTTCTCTTCTTTTAAGATTCTCTCTTTCTCTTTTGCTCTTGGCATTTTAATTATGATGTGTCTTGGTGTGGTCCTCTTTGGATTCCTTTTGTTTGGGGTTCTCTGTGCTTCCTGGACCTGTAAGTCTCCTTTCTTTCACCAGGTTGGGGAAGTTTTCTGTCATTATTTCTTCAAATAGGTTTTCAATATCTTGCTCTCTCTCATCTTCTGGCACCCCTATACTTCGGATGTTGGTACGCTTGAAGCTGTCACAGAGGCTCCTTACACTATCTTCATATTTTTGGATTCTTTTTTCATTTTGCTTTTCCAGTTGCGTGTTTTTTGCTTCTTCGCATTTCGAATCTTTGACTTGATTCTTGCGCTCCTCTGGTCTGCTGTTGGGAGTCTGTATAATATTCTTTATTTCAGTCAGTGTATGCTTAATTTCTAGTTGGTTCTTTATCATAACATTGAGGGTCTCATTATATTTCTTGAGGATCTCACTACATTTATCGGCGTCTTCTAGACAGTTCTTGAGAGACCTTAAAAGTGTGGTTTTGAGCTCTATATCTTCCATTTCTGACATTTGCGTCCTGTTTCTTTGTCTTCGCATTTTTTTATCTTTTCTTGGTGCACCCCTTAGTGGTCTTTGTGCGCAGTCTTGTTGTAGTTAAGCCTTGATTGTTGTCGGCAATACCGGGGGTGATTTGACCTCCAGGCTAACTGGCTATGAGAGTCCGCTGTGTCTGCAGTGGGAGAGCTTCTGTGCTGGATCTCTAGGGCGGTGCTAATCTAGCGTTTGCCTGAGGCTATCTGGCAAATGGCTCTGTGCAGGGCTTGGGTGGGGCAGTCCCTGGGGAGCTACAGGGTGGGTGGAGCGAGCAGTTATGGCTGCTCTCACGTTCCCTGTCTTTTTGGTTTCTGCAGCCCCTGGACCTGAAGTGGAAACCAAGAGTGCGGGGAGCACCAAGAATTCTGGGATTCATAGTTCTGGTAGCAGACACATTGCGTTATCTCCTAGACCAGTGGTTCTCAACCTGTGGGTCGCGACCATTGGAAAACACATATAGCATATCAGATATTTACATTATGATTCATAACAGTAGCAAAATTACAGTTATGAAGTAGCAACAAAAAATAATTTTATGGTTAGGGGTCACCACAACATGAGGAACTGTATTAAAGGGTCTCAGCATTAGGAAGGTTGAGAACCACTAGGTTAAGACACTAGAGCAAAGTGAGCCTGGAACAAGTTACTGTTGTGGGTGGGGAATGGAGGGAAAGCAAAGGTGAGAGACATAAGTAAAGTCAGAGTGTCAAGGAAAAATTAAAAGGAAGATATCCTGCAATTTCTAGGAAATCTCCACCAATGGAGCAAAGAAAAAAAAGACCTCTATTATTCTGTGAGCACCAAACCAAACTGGGTTGGGGTCTCAAACAATTCACTCATATGATTGCAAAGAAACTCCTGGATTGGAGAGGGCTCCCCTGAGGGCTCCCAGATTGGAGAAGATTCAGGTCAGGCTGAAGGACCCACAACCTGTGCACAAATTTTGTGCACTGGGCCCCTAGTAGATTATTCAGAATATATAAAGAACTCCTACAACTAAACAACAAAAGCAACTAGCATGCGTAGACATTTTTTCCAAAGCATGTATATAAATGGCCAAAAACCACATGAAAAGATGTTCAAGTCCACTAATAGAAAAATACAAATCAAACCCACAATGAGCTACTACTTCACACCCCGTAGAATGGCAATTATGAAAAACCAGGATATAACAAGTGTTAGAAGGGATGTGGAAAAATTAGAATCCTTATGAATTACTGATAGAAAAGTAAAATGGGAAAACCAAGATGGCAGCATAGCTTAACGCCGGAGATTGCTGCCTCGAACAACCACTTCAAAAAACAACTAAAAGACAGAACGGACATCATCCAGAACCACAGGAAGGCTGGCTGAGTGGAAGTTCTACAACTAGGAGGAAAGAGAATAACATACCCAGACTCAGTGGAGGTGCAGTGCTGAAGTGATATACTAAGGTGTGGAGTGCACGCGGAGCAGGCTGGCGGTGGAGGGCGCGGTTGTTGTAGTCACCTGAACACCCCAATAGGCATTGATGTTTTATTTACTCCTCAAAGATAACTTTGAAGGGTACATTCCTCATTTGATAATTGGAGAGCCTGAAACTCAGAGAAGTGACGCAGTTTCTTTCAGGGCCACCCAACTAGGAGGTGGCATGAATTGAACTGGAAAATAGGCCTATCTGATTCCAAAAACCCTGTTTTTTGTGCTTTACCACATTGCCTCCTCAAAACCAAAGTATGAAGTCAGAGACTCAGGACAGGATTATTTTAGATCACAACTATCTTTCCTCCTCACTCAATCTTTGTGTACTCTTTATGACCTTGGTCCTTAATGGCGCCTTATGAGACTTCTGCTCCCAAGTCCTGGACTATTTTCAGGGAGCCCAAATAAAGGAAAATATTGAGATGATCTAGAAGAAGAAAAGGGAGTGTCTTTCCGATCAGATGCAGGCAACACAAAAAGGTTTGGCCTCTGTAATTTACCTGTGGTCTTCCAGAAATGTATGAATTATGGTAAGAAGGGTAGAGAGCGGCAAAAAGTTATAATCTGCCTTAATCACTTTTTCATAAGTTCTATAACTTCACGAATTAGCATGACCATATCTAAATTTCTTTGGCCTATTTGCATTAATATGTTCCTAAGGTGAAATTTGAAAAATAAGAGTTTGAGTTGCATGTGACAGAAGCCCATCCAAAAGTGTTATAAGACAGAAGAAGAAGTACAGCAATACAACTGGCTTCAGTTTTAGCTGGACCCAGGCCTCAAATGATATCACCAAGTATCTGTGTCTCTCTATCTCTTGGCTCTGTTTCTTTTCTTTGATGGCTTTATCTTTGGGTTTGTGGTGGTTAAGACAGCTTCTATCAGCTCCAGGCCTACATGGTCTATAAGTGTATTTGATCTCAGAGAGTAAGACTGCATCTTTCCCAATAGTTCCAGCAAAAGTATCAAGGAGGAATTTCACTCATCAGACTTTTATTAACCCATCCTGGACTAATTACTATAGCCAAGGAAGGACTCCAATTAGTCAAGCCTAGGTAATTTTCCAACCCTGTTATTGTGGCTAATGGGATGGTTCTCCACATCTAAATCACATGAATTGAGCATTATGCTAAGTGAAATAAGCCAGTCAATGAAGGAAAAATACCACATGATCTCACTCATTCATGTAAAATAGAGACCATTATAAACTTTTGAACAATAATAGATACAGAGGCAGAGCTGCCTCAAACAGATTGTCAAACTGCAGCGGGAAGGCCGGGGAGGGTTGGGGGACAGGGGGTAGGGGGGTAAGAGATCAACCAAAGGACTTGTATGCATGCATATAAGCATAACCAATGGACATAAGACACTGGGGAATAGGGGAGGCTAGGGGACTGTCTAGGGCGGGGGGGGGGGGGGAATGGACACATATGTAATACCCTTTGTATTACTTTAAGCAATAAAAATATAAAAATAAATAAAAAAATAAATCACATGAATTAAGAATTCAGGAGGGATGATACCCCAAAGAGATGCTGGGCCAAAAAAACCCCAAAAAACAAACAAACAAAACATGTGACCATTATATTCAAGGTTGAATTTCCTCTTTCCACAGGTGTCTTAGAAGCATGCCTTCCACCAATTATTATCCAAATCATAGGGTTTGAAAAACATAGTGGGGTACCATCCATGGCAACCTGAGGAAAGGTGGCCAAGTATCATGGACAGGCTACACCAAAAGGGTGGGTGGGATGAGGAGTAAAAAAAGCAGCTAAAGACAGCGTAGCTTGAGCAAGAGTCTAGATTGTGGTCAATGAAGAAATAAAAGTGTTGAAGCCAGAGAAATCAGGAATATGGCCAAATAAAGGCAATAAAAGAGACCAGTAGTGAGATCAGTACTCAGGAGAATAAGAAACAGATCAAGAAGTGTGGGATAGGAGAAGGAGAAAAAATGGTGGCCAAATAGGCAGATGTGTCCTGAGCCTTATCCTGGAGCAGATAGAGGGAGCACCTAAATTGAATAACATCCATCTGGAATTGGTGAAGTAGATACAGCTAGTGAGACATTTCGCACCTGGGAAGGGTGGAGGACGCCTGGAGAATGGTAGGATGGGGATCTGGGCTGGAGATAGATGTGTGACCACCAGGTCGAGAGAGTCAGAAGGAAGCTGCATGGCACCAAGTCCGCGTCCCTTGGGGACAGGCATAACATCCTACTGTGGTAGGGAGGTCCACAAAGCTGCTGTCACCAGGGGATTCTAGATCTAAGTCCACAGCCACAAGACTCTGCACCCAGAAAAGCAGCCTGAAGAGCTGCCTGAGCTGTGCAGTGCCAGGGGTCGGGTGAGCTGGGGAGAGAAACTTGAAGATATGTGGTTGCTTTGCCTCTGTTTTGTCTTTGCGTTGATTTGCTAAACCCAATTCATAAGACTTCTCAAATACAAACACTCACCTGTGGCTATGGTGAAGGTTAAGGTGTAAATTTGTGGAGTCTGGGGAGAGGCTGTGGAGGAGAGTGGGTCGGGGAAAGGGGACAAGTAAGCTGGCACTGAATCATTCCTGACTCTCCAAACCTAAGAAGCCATTTTTCTCCTGATGATCCAGCCCCTCCCAGCAGCCTCAAGACAGCTAATACAGTCACACCCAGCCTACACCAGGAACTATACAAAGGAAACAGACTCTGAATAGCCCTAAAGATCCCTTAGGGACTGGGTTGAAAAGGGAGTGTAAAGTCCCGGAAAGTGATACAGCACATAAAGCCCTGTCAAAGCAGTCACTTGAGAGATTAAGATTGACAGTAGGCAGACAGGCAAAGTGGGCAGATTAGTCCCACCTGCTTGCAGCCAAGGCTGTGGAGACAGGCACAAACAGAGGAGCGGTGGATCTCTTGGAACTTCAACACGGAGCTGACTACCTAACAGGAAACTGAGAGGTAGCAGACAGAACCGCAAACTGGGGTCTTATACCAGCCCCCATGGGGCATTAAAACTTGGCTGAAGTGAATGACACTTCACTTTTTTTTTTTTACCTTTTATTAAAAAATAATTTTTCCTTTATTTTTTGTTTTTCTTATTTTTATGTTTTGTATTATTTTTTCTTCATTCTATTTTTATTGGCATTTTATTTTATCTAATTTTTCCTTTTTCCCCACCCTTTTCTTCCTCACTTCTCCCTCTTTCATCCTCTTTTCCCTTCTGCTGTCACGGCTTTAGTTTTTCTCTTTCCTTTCTTTTTACCCATTGTTAAAAATTGATCTTTTTTATCTGCTTTATTGACATGCCATTATTAATGTAATCTCTGTTGGTTTACTCATATATCTAATTTCCTCTCCCCTGCTCCAAGTCCATGCACCCTTCTACTTCTATTTCTTTGCTAGTCAATTTTTTATGCTTACTTTTCCTCTCCTTTCTTGCTCTCTTCTTTTCCTAATTGTTTAATTAGTTTCATTTAATAAACTCAAGCCTACCTGCTTTCTCCACTATTTTCCTTTTCCAAAAAATTGGATGAACGAATGAATAGATAAATTAAACATTTTATTTATTTATTTATTTATTTATTTATTTATTTATTTATATTTATTTTTCTTCTCTTCCTATCCACTCATTCTCTTTCTACCTCCCCTATTCATTCAATTCATTAACCTTACTTTCTGTATCTAAGCTCTGCCTCTACCTATTCTGTTCCCTTCTTCTTCTGGGTGTTTGGTGTTTGCATTTTTTTGTTTATCTGTTTATTTTGTGTTTTTTTCTCATATTTTTTCTTTTTTCTGATTTTTCTTTTCTCTCCTACCTTCTTTTCTTTTCTCAATATCATTTTTACTCTATTTTTTCTCTCCTAATTCTCTTTTCTCTGGTGGTCATTTTTATTGGGGTTAGCAGTGTTGTGAATACATTCATGTTTTGTTCCCTTTGTGTCGTGTCTTCTCGAGTTGTATTTTGTGCTGTTTGGTCAATGTGAAAGGGAGCGAGCCACATAACCAGGCACCATGAGAGCATACTCCATCCATAAGTTGGATAATAACACTCAAGACCCAACTACACTAAGAGAACCCAAATATCCCAAGTAGGAGGCACCCCTAGAATACCCAGCCCAGAAGACTGGAGAGATTGCACCACTGGCTCACACAAAACATCTACTATATAAGAAACAAAAGGGAGGAAACCAAGATGGCGGCATAGGTTAACGCCAGAGATTGCTGCCTTGAACAACCACTTCAAAAAACAACTAAACAACGGAACGGACATCATCCAGAACCACAGGAAGGCTGGCTGAGTGGAAATTCTACAACTAGGAGGAAAGAGAATATCATACCCAGACTCAGAGGAGGCGCAGTGCTGAAGTGAAATACTCAGGTGCGGAGTGCGCGCAGAGTGGGCTGGCGGCAGAGGGCGCGGTTGTTGTTTTCAATTGGGAGGGAGTTTCAGGCTCTGAGCTCCAGATCCAGGTGAGTCTCTAGGGACCCAGACTCAAACGGGAGAAGTGGGACTGTCTGGCTTCGGTCGGAACTCGAAGGCAGCTTTCTCTCCGAGGTTTGCAGTGGTTGCTGGGACTCTGTGAGGCAGAGCCCCTAGGGACGGAACTGAGAGCAGCCATAACTGCTCGCTCCTGCCCGCCATGTTTGATCCAATGCGACCCGCCCCGCCCAAGCCCTGCGCAGAGCCATTTGCCAGATAGCCTCAGGCAAACGCTAGATTAGCACCGCCCTAGAGATCCAGCACAGAAGCCCTCCCACTGCAGACACAGCGGACTCTCATAGCCAGTTAGCCTGGAGGTCAAATCACCCCCAGTATTGCCGACAACAATCAAGGCTTAACTACAACAAGGCTGCGCACAAAGACCACTAGGGGGTGCACCAAGAAAGCATAAAAAATGCGGAGAAAAAGAAATAGGACAAAACTGTCAATGGAGGATATTGAATTCAGAACCACACTTTTAAGGTCTCTTAAGAACTGTCTAGAAGCCGTCGATAAATGTAGTGAGATCCTCAAGAAATCTAATGAGACCCTCTATGTTATGATAAAGAACCAACTAGAAACTAAGCATACATGGACTGAAATAACAAATACTATACAGACTCCCAACAGCAGACCAGAGGAGCGCAAGAATCAAGGCAAATATTTAAAATGGGAAGAAGCAAAAAACACCCAACCAGAAAAGCAAAATGAAAAAAGAATCCGAAAATACGAAGATAGGGTAAGGAGCCTCTGGGACAGCTTCAAGCATACCGACATCAGAATTATAGGGGTGCCAGAAGATGAGAGAGAGCAAGATATTGAAAACCTATTTGAAGGAATAATGACAGAAAACTTCCCCCACCTGGTGAAACAAATAGACTTACAGGTCCAGGAAGCGCAGAGAACCCCAAACAAAAGGAATCCAAAGAGGACCACACCAAGACACATCATAATTAAAATGCCAAGAGCAAAAGACAAAGAGAGAATCTTAAAAGCAGCAAGAGAAAGAAACTCAGTTGCCTACAAGGGAATACCCATACGACTGTCAGCTGATTTCTCAACAGAAACTTTGCAGGCCAGAAGGGAGTGGCAAGAAATATTCAAAGTGATGAATGCCAAGAACCTACAACCAAGATTACTTTATCCAGCAAAGCTATCATTCAGAACTGAAGGTCAGATAAAGAGCTTCACAGATAAGGAAAAGCTAAAGGAGTTCATCACCACCAAACCAGGATTATATGAAATGCTGAAAGGTATCCTTTAAGAAGAGGAAGAAGAAGAAAAGGTAAAGATAAAAATTATGAACAACAAATATGCATCTATCAACAAGTGAATCTAAGAATCAAGTGAATAAATAATCTGATGAACAGAATGAACTGGTGATTATAATAGAATCAGGGACATAGAAAGGGAATGGACTGGCTATTCTTGGGGCGGGGAAAGGGGTGTGAGAGAGGCGGGAAGAGACTGGACAAAAATCGTGCTCCTATGGATGAGGACAGTGGGTGGGGAGTAAGGGCGGAGGGTGGGGCGGGAACTGGGAGGAGGGGAGTTATGGGGGGGAAAAAGAGGAACAAATGTAATAATCTGAACAATAAAGATTTAATTAAAAAAAAAAAGAAACAAAAAACCTGAGTTGCATAGCAGTTTGATCTAATACATAGAAACAATCACAAAGGAACAGCAAAAATGGGAAGACAAACAACCTCCATATGAAAGAAAAGGTGGAATCACCAGAAAAGGAAATAAACCAAATGGAGGCAAGCATTTCTCAGAGAAAGAATTCAGAGTAATGATTATAAGGATGCTGAAAAGGATGGAAGACAAATTCAACAACACAAGGAAGAATCAAAAGTAAATATAGAAGAATCAAGAGGAAATGAAGAATAACATAAATACAATAAAGAACACAATGGAAAGTTTCAACATTAAACTAGAAGAAGCTGAGAACTGCATCAGCAACTTAGAAGACAAGGTGGAAAAAACACCCAAGCAGAGAAGCAACTGGAAAAACTTAAAAAGCAGGAGGAGAGTGACGTCAGAGGATTGGTGGCATAAGGGCACATCTGATCTCTCCCCTCAATATTTCAACAAAATAGCCACCTATAATTCAACAAAGAAGTCCCTGCACACCCGAGAGACCTGCACACTGGAACAATGAAGGTGGGTTCCTTGGAATAAGCGGGGATATGAGAAAGGAGGGAAGCGAACATCGCTACAGTGCAGAAGCATGTCTGTAGTGCAGCTGTGAACTGACAGCAGCAGTTATGGGCAGTTTCCTCAGCCATAGACAAACAGAGAGCTAATAGTTACTGGAGTGGCGGCATTGTGTCGTCATGCACATAGTGAGAGAGTGTCTGAACCATGGGGGTGCATTGTGAATGGGATCTGAGTTGCATGCATGAGCTGCGAATCAACAGACACCCTCCCTACAGAATTGCTCCCCTTGGCTGAGCCTGGTTGTGAGCTTTTAGGCAAAGAAAATAAATTACAGACCCGAGCCACTGATTAGACTCCAAAATTTCGCTTCCCATTTGCCCTTGGAATTGGCTACAGGAGTGTATTATTTGTAAGCCAAGAGCTGTTAAAATAAAAACACAGTTTCCTTCTGTGACTGAACACCAGGAGGGGTTCTTGAGTTGGACCCTTGGAAGTTGGTGTCACCATTACTGTGAGGGAAAAACAAACCTCATCCCCAAGCATCAGAGGCAGTATAGCCCTACAGGAGCTGCAGAGGCTCAAAACTATGAGGCCACAGAGGCTAAAAATCTTGCAATTCAGCACCATCTACTGGAACAGAGTAGAAATACCTCCCCAGAGATTAATTGGGGGTGGGGGGTGGGGGGAGATCAACCACAACAACAATGACCAGAAAGAAAATGAAAAAAATCCCCAGAAAACAGGCTGGAACACAGGGAATTATGCAAGCTGGATGACAGTGATTTCAAGATTGCAGTTCTGAAAATACTCAATGAGATATGAGAAAATACTGACAGGCAATTCACCTCACTCAGAAAACAAATCAATGAATGAGTAGTTCTCCAAAGAAATTGAATTTTTTAAAAAGAATATAACAGAAATCCTGGAAATGAAGCAGGAAATTAAAGAAATTAAGAGTGAATTTATGAACATAGAAAACAGAATCAACCAGTTAGAGGAAAAAACTAGTGATATTGAAAATAGGAATCAAGAAATGATGCAGAGTGAAGAAGAGAGAGACCTGAGAATAAAGAAACATGAAATAGCCCTATAAGACCTCTCTGATTCCATAAAAAAATAAATAACATCATAATCATAGGCATAGGAAGAGAGAGAGTATGGGATGGAGAGTCTATTAAAACAAATAGTGGCTGAGAACCTCCCAAATCTATGGAAATAAATAGATCTTCAAATCTAAAAAGGAAGCAGAACACCTAGTTACCTCAGTTGAAATAGGCCCTCTCCAAGGTACTTGGTAATGAAGCTGTCAAAACTTAGTGACAAAGAAAAAGTCCTCAAAGCATCCAGGGAAAAGAAGGAAGTGACCTGCAAAGGAAAACCCATCAGAATTTCACTTGTCTTCTTCGTAGAAACTCTACAAGCCATAAGAGAGTGGAAACAAATATTCAAATGTCTGAAAGAGAGGGATTACCAGCCACGCATATTATATCCAGAAAAATTATTCTTTAAATATGAAGGAGAAATAAGAACATTCTTGGACATACAGAAGCTGAGGAGTTTTATCACTAGAAAACCTCCATTTCAGGAACTACTCAAGAGACTTATTATACCTGAAACGAAGAACATAAGGTTGAGGCTAAAAAGGGCTAATTCCAATGTAACCCTAATATTTGGGGGGCTAGCAATCTGAATCCATGCCAGCAAGCTCAATGTACATTCTTGATAACCTATAATTAAGTCACTACCTCTTGCCCAGAAACTGGTCTTGCAGAACCTGTTACAGAGGCCATAAAACTGTGAACAGTGCACTGCCCTGGAGTGGGGTTATTAACGCTGGCACCAGGCCAGATCATCAGATATGGCCTGGAGACCCCCAACACCTGGGGACCTTCTTGCAAGGCCTGCGAAAAGGACCAGAAGCATAATCCATATTTGCAGGACAAAGACCCCAGGAAGGTATAAAAGAGAAGTCCCCTGCATATCACTTTACTCAGATTTGGAACGTTTTCCCTGAGTCTGCCAGCGTAAATATACAGTGTCACTCTTTTTCTCTAAAGTGTTGCTTGGTTTTTCTTTGGTCTTCTGCAACAACATCATAGCAATACCAGTAGGATTGCCCAAAACTCACAGCATAAATAGGGATAATTTTTGACAATAAAAACATATAAGGGGAAGAGGGACAGGTATGAATGAATAGGCAAAGGAAGATGAATATCAGATGCACTCGAAAGGGAAAAAACTATGGTATATGTGCAACTTCACTTTTTATAAAACTAATGGCAACCACACACAGAAATTTTCCAAACAAGACATATAGCTTTAAAAAAGTTGAAACAAGATAAAGATGTATGGAATACCACCAAACCAAAGCAACAGAGAGAAGCATAAAGGAAAAGAACCAATGGAGGCACAGAGTTACCAGAAAACAAAAGATAAAATGGCTATAGAAAATCCTCATACATCAATAATTACCTAAATGTAAATGGTCCAAATTCACCAGTAAAGAGGCACAGAGTAGCAGAGTGGATCAAAAGACAAATCCCAGCCATATGCTGCCTACAAGAGATACATCTAAAGAGCAGAGACAAAGATAGGTTCAAAGTAAAAGGGTGGAAAATGATTTTCCAAGAAAATAAGATCCACAAAAAAAGCAGGTGTAGCCATACTTATATATGACAAAATAGATCTCAAGATAAGAAAGATAACAAGAGACAGATAATGATAAAGGGAACATTACATCAAGAAAACATGACACTTCTTAATATATATGCGCCCAACCTGGGAGCACCAAAATATATTAACAGGTACTCACAGAACTAAAAAGAGAAAGAGATCAAAACACAATTATAGTTGGAGACTGTAATACTCCATTGACAGCTCTAGACAAATCAACCAAACAAAAAATCAATAAATACCAGCTTTAAATGAAACACTAGACCAAATGGATATAATCAACATTTGCAGAACATTTCATCCCAGAACATCAGACTATACATTCTTCTCCAATGCACATGGAACATTCTCAAGCATAGACCGTATGTTGGGTCACAGAACAAGCATCAACAAAAAAGATTGAAGTTATTCCAAGTACATTTTCTGAACACGATGCTATGAAATTAGAAATCAACTGCAAAAAGGAGGTTAAAAAAAAACCCACCCGTACAATACATGGAAATTAAACAACATACTACTAAAAAATGACTGGGTCAAAGAAGAAATAAAAGATGAGATCAAAAGATATGTAGAGAAAAATGATAATGGTAACACAACATGTCAAAACCTCTGGAATGCAGTGAAAGCTGTAATAAGAGGGAAGTTTATGTCACTATAGCCCTACCTCAAGAAGCAAGAGAAATTACAAGTAAACAACCTAACATCACACCTTAAAAGACTAGAGAAAGAAGGACAAAAGCAACCCAAACTTAGCAGAAGAAAGGAAATAATAAAAATCAGAGCAGAATTAAATGAAATTGAGAACAAAAAGACTGTACCAAAAAAATTAATAAAACAAAGAGCTGGTTCTTTGAAAAATTTAATAAAATTGATAAACCCTTGGCTAGGCTCACTAAGGAAAAAAAAGGGAAAAGTCCCACATAAACACAATCAGAAATGAGAGAGGAGAAATTACCACAGACATCACAGATATACAAGGATCAGAATATCACAAATGCCTTTATGCCACAAAATGCAATAACCTAGAAGAAATGGATAAGTTTCTAGAAATATATAACCTTCCTAGACTAAATCATGTAGAACTGGAAAATCTAAATAGACCAATCAGCAGTCAGGGAATTGAAACAACCATCAAAAAACCTCCCAAAAAACAAAAGTCCAGGAACAGATGACTTCACCAGTGCATTCTACCAAACGTTCAAGGAAGAATTAAAGCCTATTCATTGCAAACTCTTCTAAAAAATTGAAGAAGAGGCCATACTTCCTAACATATTCAAGGCCAATATAACCCTGATACCAAAACCTGGCAAAGATAACACAAAAAAGAAAACTACAGACCAATATCCCTTATGAATACAGACACAAAATTCCTAACCAAATACTAGCTAATCGAATACAACAGTACATCAAATAATAATAATAATAATAATAATAATAATAATAATAATAATACATCAGGATCAAGTGGGATTCATTCCAGGGGCACAAGGATGGTTCAACATTCACAAATCAATCAATGAAATACACCACATTAATAAAAGAAAGGATAAAAATAATATGATCTTGCAGGAAAAGCATTTGATAAGATAGATAAGATACAACATCCATTTATGATTAAAACACTCAATAAAATAGGAATAGAAGGAAAGTACCTCAACTTAATAAAGGCCATATATAATAAACCTTTAGTCAATATCATATTCAATTGTGAAAAACTGATTTTCCCCTAAGATCAGGAACAAGACAAGGATATCCACTTTCACCACTATTATTCAACATAGTACTGGAATTACTAGCCAGAGCAATAAGGCAAGAGAAAGAAATAAAAGGCTTCCAAATAGAGAAGGAAGAAGTCAAACTGTCACTTTTTGAGGATGACGTGATGCTGTATATAGAAAACCCTTAAGATTCTACCAAAAAACTACTGGAAACAATAAACAAATACAGTCAAGTTGCAGGATACAAAATCAATGGGCAAATATGCATTGCCTTCTGTGTACCAACAACAAAATATCAGAAAAAGAAATGGAGAGAACAATTCCTTTTGCAATAGCAACCAAAAGAATAAAAAACCTAAGAATAAACTTAACAAAGAATGTGAAAGACCTATATACTGAAAATTATAAAACATTATTAAAACATATAGAAAAAGACACAATGAAGTGGAAAAAAATATTCCATGTTCATTGATTGGAAGAATCAACAAAGTTAAAATGGCCATTTTACCTAGGGAAATATACAGATTTAATGCAATCCTCATTAAAATCCCAATGTCATTTTTTAAAGAAATAGAATGAGAAATTATCTGATTTGTACGGAACCACAAAAGACCCAGAATAGCCAAAGGAATTCTGAAAAGAAAGAACAATGCGGGAGGTATCACGCTACCTGACTTCAAAATATACTACAGAACTACGATAATCAAAAGAGAATGATATTGGCAGAGAAGCAGATACACAGATCAATAGAGCAGAACAGAGAACCCAGCTATAAAGCCACATGTATATGGACAGATAATTTTTGACAAAAGAGCCAGAAATGCATACTGGAGTAAAGATAGTATCTTCAATAAATGGTGCTGGGAAAACTGGAAAGCCACATGCAAATGAATGAAACTGGATTGCAGTTTGGCCCCATGTAAAAAAATTAATTCAAAATGGATCAAAGAACTAAACATAAGACCCAAAACTATAAGTTACGTAGAAGAAAATATGGGTACCCAACTTATGGACCTGAGTGGTAGAGAACATTTTATGAACTTGACCTCAAAGGCAAGAGAGGTAAAGGCAAACATAAATGAATGGGACTGCATCAAACAGAAGAGCTTCTGCACAGCAAAAGAAATGGACAACAAAACAAACAGGCAGCCAACCAGATGGGAGATGATATTTGTAAACAGTAGCTCTGACAAGTTTCATTTCCAAAATATATAAAGAACTCATAAAACTCAACACCAAACAAATAAACAATCTAATCAAAAAGTGGGCAGAGGACCTGAAAATACACCTCTCCCAAGAAGACATACAAATATCCAATAGATATATGAAAATATGTTCAACCTCACTGGCAATCAGGGAAATGCAAATTAAAACTACAATGAGATACCACCTTACACCAGTTAGAGTGGCCATTATCAACAAGACAAGCAACAAAGGTGTTGGAGAGAATGTGGAAAAAAGAGAACCCTCATTCACTTCTGGTGGGAATGTAGAATGGTACAACCACTAAGGAAAGCAGTCTGGCAATTCCTCAAAAAAAAAAAAATTAAAAATAGAGCTACCATACGACCCAACAATCCCACTCCTGGGTATTTACCCAAAAAAACTAGAAATCATTTATACTTAAAGACATATGCATCCCTATGTTCATTGCAGCATTATTCACAGTGGCCAAGAGTTGGAAACAGCCAAAGTGCCCTATGACAGAAGACTGGATAAAGAAGATGTGGTATATATACACAATGGAGTACTATACAGCCATAAGAAAGGATGAAATAGTGTCATTTACAACAACATGGGTGGACCTTGAGAACATTATGCAAAGTGAAATAAGTAAAACAGAAAAACCTAAGAACTATATGATTTAACTCATATGCGGAATATGAAACTGAAACCTATGAACACAAACAGCAGTGTGGTGGTTGCCATTGGGAGGGGAGTGGGGGAAGGAAGGGGTCCTAATATGAGGTGACAGGAGATTAGACTTTGGGTGGTGGGCACATGGTCCCATATATAGATGTTGTAAATTAGCAATATACACATGAAACCTATGTGTTCATGTTGAGTAATGACACCCCAATAAAATTAAAAAATAAAATGTAAAAAAAAAACACACAGGAGGAGAGCCTAAGAGAGCTTTGGGACAATACAAAACGAAACAACATCCGCATAATAGGGGTACCAGGAAGAGAGGAACCTGAGCAAGGAATAGAAAACCTGTTTGAAGAAGTAATGACAGAAAACTTCCCTGGTTTGTGGAAGAAAAAAGTCACACAACACCAAGAAGCACACTGAGTTCCAAACAAGATGAACCCAAAGAGACCAACACCAAAACACATGGTAATCAAATTGGCAAACATCAATACCAAAGTGAGAATCTTAAAGCTTGCCAGAGGGAGACAGAAAGTTACCTACAAAGGATCTCCCATTAGACTACCAAATAGTTTCTCAACAGAAACACATCAGACTAGAAGGGAATGGAATGAAATATACAAAGTGATGCAAAGCAAGGGACTGATCCAAGAATACTATACCCAGCAGGGCTATCATTCAAAATTGAAGGTGAAATCCAGAGTTTCATAGACAAAACAAAACAAACAAACAAACAAAACAAAACAAAAACAAAAAAACCAAAGGCTAAAGAAGTTTACTACCAAGCCAGCAATGCAAGAAATGCGAAAGTAATTGCTATAAAAAGAAGAAATAGAAAGGGAAGAGAGAACACAGGCATAAAGAATAAAAGGGTGATAAACAAGTACCCATCAATAATAACCTTAATGTAAATGCATTAAACGCTCCAATCAAAAGACATAGGGTAGCTAAATGGATAAGAAAACATGACCCATATATTTACTGTCTACAAGAGACTCACATGAGAACAAAGGACTCATACAGACTGACAGTGATGGGATGGAAAAAAATTTTCAAGCAAATGGAAATGAAAAAAAAAAAAAGCTGGTGTAGCAATACTTATATCTGACAAAATAGACCTCAAAGTGAAGGCCACAACAAGAGAAAAGGTGGGCCACTTCATAATACTAAAGGGAGCAATTCAACAAGAGGATATAATTCTGGGAAACATATATGCACCTAATGCAGGAGCACCCAAATACATAAAAAAACAACTTCTGGAAGATATCAAAGGAGAGATCGATAGCAATACAGTCATAGTAGGGGTTGTTAATACCCTATTGACACCACTGGATAAATCCTCTAAACAAAAAATCAGCAAAGAAACAATAATCCCCAATGACTCACTAGATCAAATGGAACTAATTGACATCTTTGGAACATTTCACCCAAAAGCTACAGGATATAGATTCTTCTCAAGTGCACATGGGACATTTTCAAAGATAGATCACATATTAGGGCACAGGCAAAATCTCTTCAAATTCAAGAAGCTAGAAATCATATCAAGCATCTTATCAGATCACAATGGCATAAAATTAGAAAACCACTTATATAAAAACCATGGGGGGTGTTCATCACGACCACCAGAACCGTGACCAAGCTGAAGGAAGTCAGTCCTGAAGGGGTTGTCTTGGCAACAGCTGTGCCCTCCCCCGAGCTGTTTTCCGGAGCTGTTTTCTGTAAGGGTGGGGTTTGAGGCAGGAACCCACCCTGGGAGCATGGAGGCATATCTTTCGAAAGTGTGCCACACCAGGGTGAACCTGAGTGGGGGTGGCTGAAAGGCTTAGATAAGAGAATGAAAGCCTGGTCTCGGTGGGATGCTGCTTCTCTAAGAGACAGCGACCACGACCACAGCCATGCCTTTATTTTATAGCAGATGCTACGAGGCAAAGTAAGGGCATGACCAAGATGTTTACAACATTCTCCTGGGTTTCAATCCTACTCAACTGCATGCACCTGAACTCTATCAAGCCTACATCACTCAGGCATGTGGGGCCATGTGTTCTGACCATAGGTTCAAGCATACAACTACAGCTGTTGGCTATAATTGTGCTGGGAGGGCCCTGCCCTCCAAGCTGGGACTTGCACGTGGCAATGAGAGGACTGTGCCTCTCATCAGTTCAAGGCTTGAACCTGTCCAAAACAATGTAGTGGCTCCCCACAATAAAGTTTTAATTCTGTTTCTTTGTTACTGATGTTGTGGCCCCACCCCATAACAAAGAAACAATTTCCAGAGGATTAGGCCCAGGAATCAGGATTTTAAAAAGATGCCCAGGTGATTCTTATGTGCAGCCAAGGTTGAGAACCACTGCTATAGATAATATTAAAAATATATCTAAACGTGCAATTCTTTGTCCAAAAAATGAGCATGCTCAAAAATTAAATGAAGAAAATTTGGATATACTCAGTGGAGATTTTTACATAGACGATGCTGAAAGGAAAATTTTCCCATCTAATTTCTTTATAGTATTACTCCTTCAGGAATGCTGTGTCATAAATTAAAATTGAAAGTGGGTGCAATCATCATGCTATTGAGAAATCTCAATAGTAAATGGGTCTTTGTAATGGTACCAGATTTATTATAAAAAGATTACGACCTAACATTATCGAAGCTGAAGTATTAACAGGATCTGCAGAGGGAGAGGCTGTTCTGATTCCAAGAATTAATTTGTCCCCATCTGACACTGCCCTCCCATTTAAATTCATTCGACGAAGGTTTCCCGTGATGCCAGCATTTGTGATGACTATTAATAAATCACGAGGACAAACTCTAGACAAAATAGGCATATTCCTACCTGAACCCGTTTTTGCACATGGTCAGTTATATGTTGCTTTCTCTCGAGTTTGAAGAGCATGTGATGTTACAGTTAAACTTCTAAGTACTTCATCACAAGGGAAATTAACCAAGCACTCTGAAAGCGTTTTCACTCTTAATGTGGTGTACAGGGAGATATTAGAATAAGTTTAATTACTTTATCAGTCATTGTTTGCATCACTATTGTTTTCATATAATGTTTTTGTTGTTTTCATATCATGTTTTTGTCGTTTTTATATCATGCCTCTATTGTTGTTATATCCTTTTGTTACTGTTTATTTATTAATAAATTTATATATTATTTTTATATACATTTTACTAATTTCCTTTCATCTCTCACACGTCTATTATGGAAAAAGGGCAAATAGCAATATTATAACATCTCTGCTAATTAATTTCCTTTTAAAAAAATATATATTTTATTGAATTTTTACAGAAAGGAAGGGAGAGGAATAGAGAGTTAGAAACATCGATGAGAGAGAAACATGGATCAGCTGCCTCCTTAACACTCCCCACTGGCGATGTGTCCACAACCAAGGTACATGCCCTTGACCGGAATCGAACTTGGGACCCTTGAGTCCGCAGGCCGATGTTCTGTCCACTAAGCCAAACCAGTTAGGGCAGTGGTCGGCAAACTGCAGCTCACAAACCACATGCAGCTCTTTGGCCCCTTGAGTGTGGCTCTTCCTAAACCTTAGGAGTACCCTAATTAAGTTAATAACAATGTACCTACCTATAGAGTTTAAGTTTAAAAAATTTGGCTCTCAAAAGAAATTTCAACCGTTGTACTGTTGATATTTGGCCCTGTTGACTAATGAGTTTGCCGACCACTGGGTTAGGGCAATTAATTCCCTTTTAATGTGCACGAATTTCATGCACCGGGCTACTAGTCAACTACAATAAAAACAATAAAAAATCAAACACTAGGAGTCTGAATAGCATGATATTAAGCAATAATTGGGTAATCAAAGAAATCAAAGAAGAAATAAAAAGCATCCTAGAAACAAATGACAATGAAAACACAACAATCCAAAACCTATGGCACACAGTAAAAGCAGTCCTGAGAGGGAAGTTCATAGCTCTACAGGCCTACCTCAAAAAAGAAGAAAACATGGTAAAAAAAATTATCTAAGCCTACAACTTAAATAAAAAAACAGCAACAGGAAAGTCCCAGAGGCCCAAGGAAAAGATGGTGGCTGGCAGGACGGAGGTGAGGGAGAGGATGTGAGTGAGTGAGGGGATGAAAGGAGAGTGAGGGAGGGAGAGTTAAATCTGGCAGGAATAGCAGGGGTTGGCAGACCAGGCTCTGTTGGACAGAGAGAGACTACCACCACTGCAGGCACTCCCTGGACTGCTGGACTTAGGGACAGAGCCCACACCATCTTAAAGGAGAGAGTGGCCTCTTCTAGGAACTCATCAGCACCACCACCCAGACAGGCCTTGGACACTGCCCGCAACCCGGTAGCCACTCCAGCCAAAACCCTGCTTCCCCACCTGCAGAACCTCAGACCCTGGACCTCCACCTCCAAAGGTGCACCACTCTCGCAGTAGTAAGTGAAACACCCCCCTCCCCATTGGCAGACATCTGGACGCCACATTTGTGCATTTCCAACATTTGTGCATTTTCTGCATGCAGACTTCCAGGGCACACCACTCCATAGACAGCTTTTGGGAACTATGTGAGCCCCCACTGGGCGTGATTTTGTACAGACACAGGCGTGCTGCCCCACAGTAGAAATTCTGAATTCCCTCTTCCTGAATAACTTCCCACAGACAACCCAGTTGCACAACTTCAGTGCCAGAGCACCTCAAAGTGCCTGAGAGCTCTGTGCTTGCAAAGGCACTGCTAAAGTCGTGCATTTCCAAGGAGCAGGCCCCCTTTGCCCATCTATCCACAGGGTGGTCTGGGGAGCCGCTGTGAGCCCTGGCTGGGTGCGATCTTGGACAAACATGGATGCACTCCCCCGGCAGTAGGAATTCTGAATTCACTCATCCTGGACACCTGCCCACAGACGCCTCGATTACGTGGCTTCAGTGCCAGGGCCCTTCAGAGTGCTTCAGTGCACCAAGCTGGAAAACACACTGCGGGTACCACTGTGAACTGCCACTGGAAGCGTGTACCTATCCAACACAGGTGCAGCAGCAAAAACTGAGTCTTCCCATCCCACAGCTTTAGAACTCTGGACCCTATAGTCACACGGTTTTCCAGCATGCAGGCCTCACAAGCCCACCCCTCCACAGGCAGACCTAGGGCACTGCTGTGAGCCCCTGCTGGGCACGCACTTATACAAATAGGGAAACACTGTTGGGCTGTAGAAACAAACGGTGAATTCCTTCTTCTGGGATACCTGCTCACAGACACTGCAATCCCATGGCTTCAGCGCCAGGGCCCTTCAAAGTGCGTCAGTACATCCTGCTGGCAAATGCACCATGGGTGCCCCTGGAGCCGCCACTGAGGGAGCATGTATCCAACCACGGAAGCAGCAGCAAAAGCTGAGACTGCCCAACCTAAAACTACAGAACTCTGGATTCCACAGTCACGCCTTTCCAGAGCACAGGCCTCCTGAGAGCCACCATCGCAACAGATGGTTCCTGGGTGCCACTGTGAATTCCCACTGGGCATGCACAATTTCAACCAAGGGCGCAAGACAGCAAAAATTGGGACACCCCCCTCCATGGCTGCTGACTTCTAGACACTGCAGTTATGCCTGCCTTTCCAGCTCGCAGGCCTACATCAAGAGAACCCAAATAGCTCAAGTAAGGAGCTACACTAGATTACCAAGCCCAGGATACTTGAGAGATCACACCAGTAGCACCATACCCAAAAGAACCTGGGTAGCAAAGCAAATGGATCTACAATTAAAATGTTATAGCAAAACATGGGAAGACAAAAAAGCAATCCCCAAAGGAAAGAAAATTAGGAATCACCAGAAAGAGAGTTAAATGAAATTGAGGCTAGCAACATATCAGAGAAAGAATTCAGAGTAACGGTTATAAGGATGCTCAAATGGCTGGATGACCAATACACACAACTCAATGACAAATACACACAACTCAATGAGAATTACAAGGAACTGAATGTGAATGTCACCAACATGAAAAGGAATCAAGAGGAAATGAAGAATGGCATAGCTGCAATAAAGAACACAATGGAAAGCTTAAACAGTAGACTAAAAGAGGCAGAGGACCACATCAGCGAATTAGAAGACAAGGTAGGAAAAAACACACAAACACAGCAGCAACTGGAAAGAAAATTTAAAAAGCAAGAGGAGAGCCTAAGGGAGCTTTGGGACAACACAAAATGAAACAATATTTGCATAATAAGGATTCCAGAGGAGAGGAAGAGAAGCAAGGAATAGAAAAACTGTTTAAAGAAATAATGACAGAAAACTTCCCTGATATTGGCAAGAAAAAATCTATGCAAGTCCAAGAAGCACATAGAGTTCCAAGCAAGATGAATCCCAAAAGACCAATGCCAAGACATATCATAATTAAATTGACAAACACTGATACAGTAAAAATCTTAAAGGCTGCCAGAGGGAGACAGAATGTTACTTACAAGGGATCTCTTATTATAATATCAACTGATTTCTCAACAGAAACACACCAGGCCAGAAGGGAATGGAATGAAATATACAAAGTGATGCAAAGCAAGGGACTGAATCCAAGAATACTATACCCAGCAAGGCAATCATTCAAAATTGAAGATGGAATCAGGAGCTTCACAGACAAAAAAAAAGGCTAAGAGAGTTTATTACCACCAAGCTAATGATGCAAGAAATGCTAAAGGGACTTCTGTAAAAAGAAGAAAAAGAAAGACAAGAAGAAACACAAACATTAAGAATAAAAATGACGAAAACAAGAACTTATCAATAATAACATTAGAGACACAGCTGATTCTTACAGCCAGTTGGCCTCGAGGTCAAATCCCCCCCAGTGTTACCTACAACAATCAAGGCTTAACTAGAACAAGACTATGCACAAAGACCACAGGGGGTGCACCAAGAAAGCATAAAAAATGTGAAGACAAAGAAACAGGACAAAAATGACAGAAATGGAGGATATAGAGTTCAAAACCACACTTTTAAGGTCTCTCAAGAACTGTCTAGAAGCTGCTGATAAACTTAGTAAGGCCTTCGAAAAGACTGGTGAGACCGCCGATAAATATAGTGAGATCCTAAAGAAATCCAATGAGACCCTCGATGTTGTGATAAAGAACCAACTAGAAATTAAGCATACACTGACTGAAATAAAGAATATTATACAAACTCCCAACAGCAGACCAGAGGAGCGCAAGAATCAAGTCAAAGATTTGATATGTGAAGAAGCAAAAAACACCCAACTGGAAAAACAAAATGAAAAAAGAATCCAAAAATACGAAGATAGTGTAAGGAGCCTCTGGGACAGCTTCAAGCATACCAACATCTGAATTATAGGGGTGCCAGAAGATGAAAGAGAGCAAGATATTGAAAACCCATTTGAAGAAATAACGACAGAAATCTTCCCCCACCTGGTGAAAGAAAGGAGACTTACAGGTCCAGGAAGCACAGAGAACCCCAAACAAAAGGAATCCAAAGAGGACTACACCAAGACACATCATAATTAAAATGCCAAGAGCAAAAGACAAGGAGAGAATCTTAAAAGCAGCAAGAGAAAGAAACTCAGTTACCTACAAGGGAGTACCCATATGACTGTCAGCTGATTTCTCAACAGAAACTTTTCAAGCCAGAAGGGAGTGGCAAGAAATATTCAAAGTGATGAATGCCAAGAACCTACAACCAAGATTACTTTATCCAAGGATGGGGAAAATGGCGGCGGTATAAACGGACGTGTCCTGTGCCTTGTCCTGGAGCAGATAAGGGTGAGCAGCTGAAAGGGGTAACATGCAGCCCGAATAGGCAGAGGATTTTCAGCTGAGAGACTGTCTGCAGCTAGGAAAGACCGAGAACCCCCAGGAAAAAAAAAAAAAGGACGGTTGGAGACTGCGGCTGAAGCCTCTCCTGGTGCGCCAGCTAAGCACTGGAGACTGCGCCATCTTGGGTGGTTGTTGCCGGCATCCAGAGACCAGCTACTAACCTGGAAACAAGGGATCGCAAGCAGCATGACTGCGTGAACTCAGACGAGCACTGCTTCGTCTCACGGAAAGGTTGGAGATCCCCTAAAGGTGCGGTTTGCAGTTCGGGTTGGAGGGAGGACCGAGCTCACGCGCGCGCGGGGCGGAATCTGCGCCCCACAGAGTCTGCAGCCGTTGGGACCAGCGTGACCCGCGAGTGGGGAAGGGGCCCCACAGGGCTGCTGGCAGAAGGGAACGCGAAAAATGAGCCCATAGCTTGACTGGATGTAAGGGAGCAGCCTTGGACTTTGCCAATCTGCTGGCTGCTTGGTGCCAAGGGCGAGTGGGTGCGTGGATACTGCGCGCGGAGACTGTGCGCAGACCTGGAAGGTGGAGGCTTGGGAATTTGCACAACTATCAGGCTCTTGTTACAGTTCCCCTTAGATCCGTGCATTTGATTATTAAACCCAGTGCATGGGATTCCCCAGTTGGGGTCATTCTCAGAGCCTGTAGGGGAAAGTTCTTTTTGGGGAGCCTGGGAAACAGCGGGCAGTGGCAAGGAACCAGCTCTGGGCAGTGGTCTTTCCCGAATCAGCTCCAAATACCATAGAGGAAAAAAACAAAAAACAAAACCCTACTGATAGAGAGGACTTATAGCCTCGGAGGTCAATCCAGACACACTGCCACCCAGAGGCAGAGCCACGAACTGTCTCTTCTGCGATCACAAATAAAGGCAGTCTGGTAAACAAATACAAGCTGCCTTAAAATCAGGTCTGTGGTTTACTGCACGGAGGGACAGTATATCGCAGGGAAGTTCAACACTCCCCTGAATGCCTGGCAGGACTGAGGCGTGCCAAAAAGAAGAGTGGAAGATCTGAAGCACCTTCACTTCCGAATATTTTTATATATATATTTTTAATTCTTTTTTCACCATTTCATTAAGAACCTATTTTATTTTTTTTTTATTTTTTTCGTCACTTGATTTTACCTTTTTAATTACTACATTTTTTTAACCAGTATTATTGCTATCCTTTTACCATTTTATCAAGTGTCATTTTATTTTTTATTATTTTTTTTATTTTTCTTTATTTTATTTTGGGATTAGTGTTCTACACTCTATTTTCATCGTTCCTTTAGCATCATTTCTCTCTATCCCACATTTACCCTTAAGCCAGAACTCTCTTCCTCACTTTTCCCCTTTTGTTGTCCTGTTTCTCTTACCCTATTCCTGCTTTGGATTTTACCTATTCCTTCTTTCTACCCACTGTCTAAATTTCACCCTAGTTATATATCTAATTTCCAATCCCTCGCTCTCCCTATACAAATAGCCTCTTCCCCACCTCTATTTCGTTCTCTTACTTTTGTTGTTGTTGTTGTTGTTGTTGTTGTTGTTTTGTCTTTTTGTTTTTTTCTTCTCTCCCTTTTCCCAATCTCATTTCGGCACTCCTTTTTGTTTTTTATTTTTCTCTTTAATCTTTTTCTCTTTTTTCTTCTTTATCCCCTAATTCTCTTCGCTCGGGGAGTCACCTTTATTTGGGGTTATTAATATCGTGAATGCATTTAGTTCGGTGCCTTGTACGTTGTGCCTTGTTGTGTTGTATTTTGTGCCTTTGAATCAGCGCAGCAGAGAGAGAACTACATAACCAAACACCTTGAGAAGAGAAATCATGGTGAAACTAAAAACCAACCCAAATATGAAAGAAAAACAGGCATCATCAGAAAAGGAAGTAAACGAAATGGAGGCAAGCAACCTGTCAGAGAAAGAATTAAGAGTAATGGCCATAAGGTGGATGAAAAGAATGGAAGACCAATTCAACAATATGTGTAGGAACCAAGAGGAAATGAAGAAGAACCAAGAGGAAATGAAGAGAAACCAAGAAGAAATGAAAAACGACATCACTGCCATAAAGAACTCAATAGAAAGCATCAACAGTAGACTAGAAGAAGCAGAGGACCGCATCAGCGAGCTAGAAGACAAGGTAGAAAAAAATACCCAAACAGAACAGCTTCTAGAAAAAAAAATTAAAAAGCAGGAGGAGAGCCTAAGAGAACTCTGGGACAATGCTAAACGAAACAACATCCGAATAATAGGGGTGCCAGAAGGAGAGGAAACTGAGCAAGGAATAGAAAACCTGTTTGAAAAAATAGTAACAGAAAATTTCCCTGATATAGGGAGGAAAAAACTCACACAAATCCAAGAAGCTCACAGAGTCCCAAACAAAATGAACCCGAAAAGACCGACACCAAGGCACATAATAATTAAATTGGCAAACACCAACGACAAAGCAAGAATCTTAAAAGCAGCCAGAGAGAGACAGAAAGTTACCTACAAAGGATCCCCCATCAGACTAGCGACTGATTTCTCAACAGAAACACATCAGGCAAGAAGGGAATGGAATGAAATATACAAAGTCATGCAAAGGAAGGGTCTGAATCCAAGAATACTATACCCAGCAAGGCTATCAATCAAAATTGAGGGTCAAATCAGGAGCTTCACAGACAAAAACGGTCTACGGGAGTTTATTACAACCAAACCAGCAATGCAAGAAATGCTACAGGGTCTGCTGTAAATAGAAAAAACAGGAAACAAAGAAGGAACGCAACGGTAAAGAACAAAAATGGCGACTAATAAGTTTCTATCAATAATAACTTGAAATGTAAATGGATTAAATTCCCCAGTCAAAAGGCATAGGGTAAATGAGTGGATAAGAAAACATGACCCATATATCTGCTGTCTACAGGAAACCCACCTCAGAAAAAAAGACGCACACAGACTGATGGTGAAGAGATGGAAAAAGGGTTTTCAGGCCAATGGAAGTGAAAAAAAAGCCGGGGTAGCAATACTTATATCTGACAAATTAGATCTCAAAGTGAAGGACATAAAAAGAGATCAAGAAGGCCACTTCATAATACTAAAGGGAGCAGTCCAACAAGAAGAAATAACTCTGGTAAATATATATGCACCCAATATAGGAGCACCCAAATACGTAAGAAATCTTCTAGAGAAGATCAAGGGAGAGATTGACAGCAATACAATCATAGTAGGGGATCTTAACACCCCATTATCTCCACTGGACAAATCCTCTAAACAGAAACTCAGCAAAGAAACATCAATCCTAAATGACTCACTAGATCAGATGGAATTAATTGACATCTTCAGAACATTTCACCTCAAAGCCACAGAATATACATTCTCCTCAGGTGCACATTTGTCATCTTCAAAGATAGACCATATATTGGGTCAAAGACAAAGTCTCTTCAAATTCAAGAAAATTGAAATCATATCAAGTATCTTCTCAGACCACAAAGGCATAAAACTGGAAATCAACTACAACAAAAACAATCCAAAAAAATCAAACACATGGAGACTAAATAGCATGCTATTAAACAACGACTGGGTCACCAGTGAGATCAAAGAAGAAATAAAAAACATCATGGCAACAAAGGACAATGAAAACACAACAATCCAAAAACTATGGGACACAGCAAAAGCAGTCTTGAGAGGGAAGTTCATAGCTCTACAAGCCTACTGCAAGAAACAAGAAACAATGAGAATAAATGACCTAACTTTACAACTCGAAGAATTAGAAAGGGAGCAACAAAAAAAGCCCACTGTAAGCAGAAGGAAGGAAATAACAAAGATCAGAGCGGAGATAAACGACATAGAGACCAAAAAAACAATACAAAAGATCAACAAAACCAAGAGCTGGTTCTTTGAAAGGATAAACAAGATTGATACACCTCTAGCCAGGCTCACCAAGAAACAAAGAGAGGGGACCCAAATAAACAAAATCAGAAATGAAAGAGGAGAAATAACAACAGACCCCATAGAAATACAAAGGATTGTTAGAAAATACTATGAACAGCTCTACTCCAACACACTAGACAACCTGGAGGAAATGGACATATTCCTAGATAAATACAACCTTCCAAAACTTAACCAGGAAGAATCTAAAAATCTCAATAGGCCAATAACTATGGAGGAAATCGAAGCAGTAATCAAAAAGCTTCCAGCAAACAAAAGCCCGGGGCCAGATGGCTTCACAGGGTAGTTTTACCAAACATTCAAGGAAGACCTAAAACCTATCCTCCTCAGACTATGTCAAAAGATCCAAGAGGAAGGAACACTTCCCAGCTCATTCTATGAAGCCAACATCAACCTAATCCCAAAACCAGATAAAGACAATACAATGAAAGAGAATTACAGACCAATATCCCTCATGAACATAGATGCCAAAATCCTCAACAAAATCATAGCAAATCGGATCCAGCAGTACATCAAAAAGATCATACACCATGACCAAGTAGGATTTATCCCAGGGATGCAAGGATGGTACAATATCCGAAAATCAATAAACGTGATACATCACATAAACAAATTGAGAGAAAAAAACCACATAGTCATATCAATTGATGCGGAAAAATCATTTGACAAAATTCAACACCCTTTCTTGATAAAAACTCTCAGCAAGATAGGAATTGAGGGATCATACCTCAACATAATAAAATCCATATATGACAAACCCACAGCCAACATCATAATCAATGGGCAAAAACTGAAACCATTCCCCCTAAAAACAGGAACAAGACAGGGATGCCCCCTCTCACCACTCCTGTTCAACATAGTACTGGAAGTAGTAGCCATTGTGATCAGACACGAAGAAGAAATAAAAGGCATCCAGATTGGAAAAGAAGAAGTAAAACTGTCCTTATTTGCAGATGACATGATACTGTACATACAGAACCCTAAAGACTCCATCAAAAAATTATTAGACTTAATAAATGAATTCGGCAATGTAGCAGGATACAAAATTAATGCTAAGAAATCCATGGCATTTCTTTACACCAATAGTGAACTTACAGAAAGTGAAACTACAGAAGCAATCCCATTTACCATTGCACCAAAAAAATTAAAATACCTAGGAATAAACTTAACTAAGGAGGTAAAAGACTTATATGCTGAAAACTACAGGGCACTGAAAAAAGAGATAGAGGAAGACATAAACAGATGGAAGAATATACCGTGTTCATGGATTGGTAGAATCAACATCATCAAAATGTCCATACTACCCAAAGCAATTTATAGATTCAATGCAATCCCCATTAAATTACCAATGGCATATTTCACAAATCTAGAACGAACGTTCCAAAAATTCATCTGGAATAAAAAAAGACCCCGAATAGCTGCAGCAATCCTGAGAAAGAACAAAGTAGGTGGGATCTCAATACCAGATATCAAACTGTATTACAAAGCCACTGTTCTTAAAACAGCTTGGTACTGGCACAAGAACAGACATATAGATCAATGGAATAGAATAGAGACCCCAGAAATCGACCCAAACCACTATGCTCAATTAATATTTGACAATGGAGGCAAGAGCATACAATGGAGTCAAGACAGTCTTTTCAATAAATGGTGTTGGGAAAATTGGACAGATACATGCAAAAGGATGAAACTAGATCACCAACTCACACCATACACAAAAATAAACTCAAAATGGATAAAAGACTTAAACGTAAGACGGGAAACCATAAAAATACTAGAGGAATCCACAGGCAGCGAAATCGCAAACATATGCCGAAGAAATTTCTTCTCTGATAATGCTACTAGGGCAATGGAAACTAAAGAGAAAATAAACAAATGGGACTACATCAAAATAAAAGGCTTTTGCACAGCAAAGGAAACCATCAACCAAACAACAAGAAGACCCACTACATGGGAGAACATATTTGCCAATGATACCACCGATAAGGGTTTAATTTCCAACATTTACAGGGATCTCATGAAACTTAACAAAAGGAAGGTAAACAATCCAATAAAAAAATGGGCAACGGACCTAGATAGACACTTTTCGAAAGAGGACATACAGAAGGCCGAAAGACATATGAAAACCTGCTCAAAGTCACTAATTATACGAGAGATGCAAATCAAAACGACAATGCGTTATCATCTCACACCTGTCAGAATGGCTATCATCAACAAATCAACAAACAACAAGTGTTGGAGAGGATGTGGAGAAAAAGGAACCCTTCTGCACTGCTGGTGGGAATGCAGACTGGTGCAGCCACTGTGGAGAACAGTATGGAGCTACCTCAGAAGACTAAAAATGGAACTCCCATTTGACCCAGTGATCCCACTACTAGGAATATATCCCAAGAGACCAGAAACGCCAATCAGAAAGGATATATGCACCCCTATGTTCATAGCAGCACAATTCACCATAGCTAAGATTTGGAAACAGCCTAAGTGCCCATCAACAGATGAGTGGATTAGAAAACTGTGGTACATATACACAATGGAATACTATGCTGCGGTAAAAAAAAGGAACTCTTGCCTTTTGCAACAGCATGGATGGAACTGGAGAGCATTATGATAAGTGAAATAAGCCAGTCAGAGAGGGATAGGTACCACATGATCTCACTCATTTGTGGATTATAGAGAACAACATAGACTGATGAAAAGGGACAGACCCAAAGACTGAGAAACAGCGATCAGGCTGTCAATCCCCAGAAGGAAAGTAGGGGAGGGCGGGGGTGGGGGGAAGAGATCAACCGAAGGACTTGTATACATGTATATAAGCCAAACCAATGGACATGGACAGCAGGGGGATGGGAGCATGAGTTTGTGTGTGTGGGGGGGAGGTTGGGGGTTAATGGGGGGATGAGGACACATTTGTAATACCTTAACTAATAATTAAAAAAAAAAAAGATTACTTTATCTAGCAAAGCTATCATTCAGAATTGAAGGTCAGATAAAGAGCTTCACAGATAAGGAAAAGCTAAAGGAGTTCATCACCACCAAACCAGTATTATATGAAATGCTGAAAGGTATCCTTTAAGAAGAGGAAGAAGAAGAAAAAGGTAAAGATACAAATTATGAGCAACAAATACACATCTATCAACAAGTGAATCTAAGAATCAAGTGAATAAATAATCTGATGAACAGAATGAACTGGTGATTATAATAGAATCAGGGCCATAGAAAGGGAATGGACTGACTATTCTTGGGTGGGAAAGGAGTGTGGGAGATGCGGGAAGAGACTGGACAAACATCGTGCACCTATGGATGAGGAAAGTGGGTGGGGAGTGAGTGCGGAGGGTGGGGTGGGAACTGGGAGGAGGGAAGTTATGGGGGGAAAAAGAGGAACAAATGTAATAATCTGACCGATAAAGATTTAATTAAAAAATAATAATAACATTAAATGTAAATGGATTAAATGCTCCAATCAAAGGACATTGGGTAGCTGAATGGATAAGAAAACATGACCCATATATTTGCTGTCTGCAAGAGACCCACCTCACAACAAAGGATTCACACAGATTGAGAGTTAAGGTATGGAAAAAAAAATTTCAAGCAAATGGAAAGGAGAAAAAAGCTGGGGTTGCACTACTTATATCTGTCAAAATAGACCACAAAGTAAAGGCCATAACAAGAGATAAGGAAAGCAACTACATAATTCTAAAGGGAGCAATTTAATAAAAAGATATAACTTTGGTAAACATATATGCACCCAATACGGGGACACCCAAATACATCAAACAACTTCTGGAAGATATCAAGGAAGAGATCAATAGCAATACAATCATAGTAGGGGACCTTAATACTCCATTGATACCATTAGATAAATCCTCTAAACAAAAATTAGCAAAGAAACAGCAATCCTAAATGACTCACTAGATTATTTGGACTTAATTGACATCTTCAGGATATTTCACCCCAAAGCTACAGAATATACATTATTCTCCAGTGCTAATGAGACATTTTGAAAGATAGAGCACATATTAGGACACAGGCAAAGTCTCTCCAAATTCAGGAGGATAGAAATCACACTAAGCATCTTCTCAGATCACAATGACATAACACTAGAAATCAACTACAATAAAAACAATGAAAAAAAATCAAACACTTGGAGGCTAAATAACATGCTATTAAACAATGATTGGGTTACCATAGAGATCAAAGAAGAAATAAAAAGCATCCTTGAAACAAATGACAATAAAAACACAACAATTCAAAATCTATGGGACACAAAAAGAAGTCCTGAGAGGGAAGTTCATAGCTCTACAGGCCTACCTCAAAAATCAACAAAACTACTAATAAAATAACTAATGGTGCAACTTAAGGAATTAGAAAGAGAGCAACAAGAAAAGCCCACAGTATCCAGAAGGAAGGAAAAAATAAAAGATCAGAGGAGAAATAAATGACTTAGAGACCAAAAAAACAAAAAAACAAAAAACAAATAAATAAAATACAAAAGATCAATGAAACCAAGAGCTGGTTCTTTGAAAGGATAAGAAAGATTGATGAACCTCTTCCCAGGATCACCAAGAAACAAAGAAAGAGGACCCAAATAAACAAAATCAGAAATGAAAGAGGCGAAATAACAACAGACCACACAGAAATACAAAGGATTGTTAAAAAAATACTATTTACAACTCCATTCCAACAAACTAGAACAACATGGAGAAAATGGACATATTCCTAGAAAATACAACCTTCCAAAACTCAATCAGAAGAATCTAAAAACCTGAATAGGTGATAACTATAGAAGAAATTGAAGCAGTCATCAAAAAGCTGCCAGCAAACAAAAGCCTGGGCCAGATGGCTTCACAGGTGAGTTTTAGCAAACATTCAAGGAAGAACTTAAATTCTATCCTCCTAAGACTTTTCAAAAAAAAATTCAAGAGGAAGGAACACTTCCAAGCTCATTCTATGAAGCCAGCATCACCCTAATACCAAACCCAGATAAAGACTACACAATGAAAGAGAATTACAGGTCAATATCCCTCATGACATAGATGCCAAAATCCTCAACAAAATCCTAGCAAATCTGATCCAGCAGTACATAAGAAAGATCATACACCACAACCAAGTAGGATTTTTCCTGGGGATGCAAGGATGGTACAATATCCGCAAATCAATAATCATGATACATCACATAAACAAATTGAGAGATAAAAATCACATAGTCATATCAATTGATGCAGAAAAAGCATTTGACAAAATCCTGCACCCTTTCTTGTTTAAAAACTCTCAGCAAGGTGGGACTAGAAGGATCATACCTCAACATAATAAAAGCCATATATGGCAAACCCACAACCAACATCATACTTAATGGGCAAAAACTAAAACCATTTCCCCTAAGAACAGGAACAATATTGGGATGCCCACTCTCACCACTCCTGTTCAACATAGTACTAGAGGTACTACCCATTGCAATCAGACAAGAAGAAGAATAAAAGGCATCCAAATTGGGAAAGAATAAGTAAAACTGTCCTTATTCGCAGATGACATGATACTGTACATGGAAAACCCTAAAGACCTCCATCAAAAAAGTATTAGACTTAATAAATGATTTGGCAATGTAGCAGGATACAAATTAATGCCAAGAAATGTATGGCACTTTTATACACCAATAGTGAAGTTACAAAAAGAGAGACTAAAAAAGCAATCCTATTTACCATTGCACCAAAAAAGTTAAGATACCTAGGAATAAACTTAACTGAGGAGGGTAAAAGACCTGTACGGGGAAAACTGCAGGACGTTAAAAAAGAGATAGAGGAAGACATAAAACAATGGAAAATATACTGTGATCATGGACTGGTAGAATCAACATCATTAAATGTTCATACTACCCAAAGCAGGTCTATAGTTTCAATGCACTCCCCATTAAAATACCACAGCATATTTCACAGATCTAGAAAGAATACTCCAAAAATTCATCTAGAATAAAAACAAAACAACAACAACAAACAACAACAAAAACCAAATCGCTGCAGTGATCCTGAGAAAGAAAAAAAAGTAGGAGAATTCTCAATACCAGATATCAAGCTGTATTACAAAGCCATTGTTCTCATGACTTGCCGGGTACTGGCACACAGAAACAGACATATAGATCAATGGAATAGAACAGAGAAACCAGAAATCGACCCAAACCACTATGCTCAATTAATATTTGACAAAGGAGGTAGAACATACAATGGAGTCAAGACATTCTCTTC